>NC_133324.1:947043665-947343665 GCF_042186555.1 Aquarana catesbeiana | reverse complement strand
AGATGCTTGTTGAATTAATGACTGTTTGAAGGATAGCACCGGCTCTAGTGGAGAGATTTACATCGAGCAGCATTTTTTGTTTTATATGTAAGTGCACTGATTTTAAAATGAAACGGTTGAGACCATAGTGGAGTTTGCATGTTCTCCCTGTGCCTGCGTGGGTTTCCTCCGGGTACTCCGGTTTCCTCCCACACTCCAAAGACATGCTGGTAGGTTAATTGGATCCTGTCTAAATTGTCCCTAGTATGTATGAATGTGAGTTAGGGACCTTAGATTCTTGAGGGTAGGGACTGATGTGAATGTACAATGTATATGTAAAGCGCTGCGTAAATTGACGGCGCTATATAAGTACCTGAAATAAATAAATAATAAATAAATACTACACCATGAGGAGTCTCCTTGTTTTTCACCCATTTTAACTCTAAGGATTCATCCATCCATCCTATCTGAGACGATGAGCTGGATCATCTTGTCACCATAAGGGGAACACAGTGAGGTTGGCCGGGTAACACTTCCGGATTTCCATCTGAGCATCAGAGATCCCAGTAAGCTCTGAATGATCTTCCTGATGAAGATGAATGAAGATCGCTGGTGATCTGGTAAGCCCCCATCTGATTTATGGTGAAGGTGTCACAATGGTGAATGTCTGAGCCCTGCGCCGTCAGGATCGATCTATCCAGTGTGGGACACTGGCATGCATGAACTGTTTGCACAGGAGTACTTTAGTGATCAATTTATGAACTTTGCACTTTATGAATGTAATATATTTTGTACTTTTGCATAAGGACATTTTTGGATTGAATAATATTTTGATTGGATTTTTTGTTCACTTCAAAGGTTTTGCACTATGTTATATATGTGTTTTGCACATGGTAATTTTATTTAGCGCTGCACGTTTAGGATATACATATTTGATTATCTGGTATTTAGGTTTTAGTGAACAGCTGCTGTATTTACTTTTGATAACACACTAGCGTGGATTTTTTCTATATAGTACTATTACTCTACTAATGACACTGTCAGGAAAGGTTCCACCTGCTGGTGGCGCTGTCGGACATTTGGCTTGCAGTACTGATGTCCACCAGTGGGTGTCTCCTGGCAGTCTGGAACTGCCAGGAAAGGTTTCACCTGCTGGTGGCACTATCTGATCCTGGGGCCGCAGTACTGGCGTCCACCAGCGGGTGTTTCCCGGCAGTGTGGGGCCAACATTATCTCCTGCGATCAGGCGTCACCTGAGCCTGATTGCAGGAGATGTATATTAATACCCAGTAAACACACACACACACTTGCCTTGGTATTGTCCTTGTCCCCTGACCTGAACCTGTGATCTCTGAAACCTGACCCTGACTCTGAACCTGTTACCTGAACCCTGTGCCCTGTACCTGAACCTTTCCCTCCTGTGACCCTGTTACCTTTACCTTTGCCCTGCAGCCTGATCCGTCCATCCTCTCCCTGTCCTGTTTTCTCCCTGTCCCCATCTGCTGATCTCCCGTTGATGACCCTGGCCTGGCTACGTTTACGATTCTGGTATTCCCCATTTATTATATATACCTGTCTGACTGTTGTATATTTGTGGGTCTCTGGTAGTTGTGCCCTGTGTAGTATTGGAGGTGTTTGTATTTATATTTCACTTACTTCAATAAATTACTCTATTTTCACTTTACATGCGTTTGGTTTCCTCTGCTGCTGTCCACGCAGTTCTGGTCTGGAAGCTTATCCAAGAGGCAGAAATTGCTCATTGCTCAAGGAACCCCTAGCAAACCTCTGGAGGAACCCTTGTTGAGAATTCCTGCCCTAGAGAATAAAAAAGTGGTTGTTCCAGTGTCACGCAACATTAGTGCAAAGGTTTATAAAATGCAACATTTCAGTAAAAAATACACTTACATTCATTTTAGGGCACACAGATGCAATATATTTCCCATTTTTTTGGGTAAAATTAGGTAAAAGATGAAGTTGCACCAAGTAAACAGATACCCAACATGTCATTGCATGCAACCGCAAAATGACAACAAAAAGTATTTTCCATAGGCAACACTTTAAAAGTTCCTGTAGGTCGCCAGTTTAGCACTAACTGTGAACAATGGGCTTAGAATTATTGCTCTCACTCCGGCATACATGGCAATATGTATCATGTGTATCACAATCAACGTGCCCCTGCCTCATATGCCCTGTACACACGGTTGGATTTTCCAACGGAAAATGTGTGATCGGAGCTTGTTGTCAGAAATTCCGACCGTGTGTGGGCTCCATCTGACTTTTTCCATCGGATTTTCTGACACACAAAGTTTGAGAGCAGGCTATAAAATTTTCTGGTCAATTCCGACCGTGTGTGGCCAATTCCGATGCACAAAGTGCCACGCATGCTCAGAATAAATTCCGAGACGGAACTGCTCGGTCTGGTATTAGCGTTCGGAATGGATATAGCACTTTCATCAGGCTGCAATGTTTTAAATTGTTTAATGCAGCGCACTCTCTTCTTCTTTATAATGCTAGAAGAATGAAGTTGTTTTGCTGCTCATATTCACACAGACTTCTCACAAACATCTTTCTTTATTATTTATCGTGATTTCATCAATATAATATTTTATTTGTCACATCTACCGAATATTTTTTTTTTTTTTTTTTTAGATTAAATTTTTTTTTTTTTTAAAGCCTGATCTTGTGTTTTATTTTTATTTATTTTTTTTAACTCCAGAATATTTTTGGGTGTGTTTTGTGTGTCAAGTTACCACAACACCATTATTATCTTGTATTATTTAATCTCAAGGAGATTGTTTGGTGTTGGTGTCCCTTGTTAACTTCACATTGTATTTTTGAAATGTACCTGCCTCCTCACAAACAAACTGTCCTTTTTGAAGGAAAACACACATAGGCGAGTCTAATAAATCAAACCAAAAATTTATTAAGGGGTCGTAATCAAACAAAGAGGGAGGCAACGCTGGAAAAACAGCAGAAATTGGCGAAGCCTTTGGCCCCCAGGGCACACATAAATTATTTTACTGCAAAATTGGTGGCCTGAGGAGTCCATATATAAGGGAGTACAATCTGGTCCAGAAGTCCAAGAGATCATGAACAGCAGCAGATGACATGTATGTCCCCAGGCTGTGGTCATACAAGAGCCTGAATCTTTTGTCAGACCAGACTGAACCCAGATCATCACTCTCTGGTCTTCCTTAGATGCTTCCTTGGAGGAGGAGGAGGAGGAGGAGGAGGACCTGTAAGAGGAGGAGGAGGACCATGGTTGAGCTCACAAATGTGGCTTTGGCTTGTAAGTTGTCCCCTCAACCCCTTATTTAGTGCTTGTAAAATGATAAACTCACATAAGAGGCGTTGGCCCTCCTCCATTTCCTGCATTTTGCAGGCTGTTATGTCTGCAAAGTCCTCTTCAACACTGTGGGGGGTTCTGAGGGCATCAGTAGCCTTCCAAAATAGGCCAATTGCTGCCTCCTCCAGGTTACTCCTCTTCCTGCCACTTTTTTTTTGAAGGCGGAAGGGAGGGACCTGGGTATTGGGCAGGCTACTGGGCCCAGCCGCCTCCTGGCTGAGACTTTCCTGTGTATGAAAAAGGGACATCGTTTTAGTTTTTGGTTCATCAATCACAATCATAAATTAGTAATCCAAACTAACATAGATTTAACATCATTAATTTGACCAACATAAATATTTTGAAGAATGCTATACCTGGCTCAAGCGGGGCTTCTCCACATGTTGCTGCCTGGAAGGCCCAGGTTGGGCATCTGAAGCCTCAGCTGGGGGGGAAGGAAGCGTGGAAGGAAGCCTGGAGAGTGCTGGCCTGGGTTCAGTCTGGCCTGCCATAAAATGCAGTCTGTCATAGTACCACAACCTGTCTGCCCTGCGGATCACCGGCTTCACAATTTCCAGCAATTGATCCAGCGCTGCCTTCCTCTTTGTTTGATTCTTATAATGTGGGTGGTTTACCTGCCACAGACAGGGCAGCTCCCTGAACATATCAATGAATATGGGGATAAAGTCCTGATCATTAAATATATCCATTTTCTCTGCAAAACACAACACAAGACAAACCCTAATGTCAGGCTAAAGTCTCCTAATCTTGTCCCAATATAGGCCTCAATCTCTAAGCAGTATAGACCCAAGTTTAAATGTTACCTTCGTTATCACAATCAGCGCTTCCGATACTCCTTCCTCCGCTCACAGATCGTACGCACTACGCATGCGTGTTACGCTTTATATACACTGCGCATGCGTGAAACTCCGCCCGCCCCTGACGTTCTTTCTAGTCTATTCCCCGCCCCTTCTCATTCAGTACAGTGGGGGAAGAGCACATGGCGAAGACAGAACAGGTGCGTGCTAATTACACCAACGAGGAGGAGGAAAGCCCGGGGCCAGAAACATTACGATCCCAGAGGAGACGATTTAAGGCATCAAATATGTCCTTTGTGAAGATGGTGGAGATAGTCAACATACTGAAGAGGGCCGACTATGACAGGAAGTATGGACCTTACCCCAACCCCAATGTTAGAAAGGCCAAGATCATGACTAAAGTTGTGAAGAGTCTGCACAGGAATTTTGGGGTACGGCGATCCAAGGATCAACTCCCGAAACTGTGGTCGGACCTCAAAATCAGGGAGCACGATCAGTATAGAAGGATCAGGAGATTGCTGCAAAAAAGTAAGTAGCTGTCCTGTGTTCCTATTCCTTCTTTTTATTACGTTCGTGCTGCTCCATGTGCTTTTCTTTACTGTTGTACAGTTTAAAATGGCAACTTTCATGTTCATGGACACATTATTCGTTCGTAGGAAACATTGTTCCTTCAGCCAATAAAACACCATGTTTTGTACAGATGCATTTCAATACATTTTTTCTGGCCTACTTCTCTTAAAATAATTTTGTTGTCTAGATGGGTTTGTAACTAGAATGAAATGCAAACTAGATTCTGTGTAAGGAGAGGACACTCAGCAGCTGTGGGACACAAGAACACCCTTTTTATTAGGGGCCCCACACAGGTGCTCCAGTGTATACTATAGGGGTGTCTCCATCTGTGAAGCTTGTACAAAACAGGTAAGTATTCAAGCTTGACAAAGAGAAAAAATGTTTCTTCATCTTTGGAACTCTGTCAAAACAGACAATTGTACCCCACTTCCAAGCAATGTTTCATATTCCTATTTCTGCCATCAAATATCTGTGTGCTAAATATACCTTTTTTTGTTTACATAGGGGCGAAAAGACTCGGAGGACACCACTCATCAGAGGAGACAACAGACCCCCCCACCTCATGAAAAAGTGGAAATCCCACAAACACAACAGGAGGAGGAGGAGGGAGACGTGGTGGAAATTGTCACCACAACAGGTGAGTGTCTGCGACCACAGCCTCAGGTAAGAGATGGATGGCGGTCTGTTTATAATACATGGTGTTTTTGTTTTTTCTATATTTTTAGGTGATCGTGATGTTGTGGATGAAGGTCATTTCACCAGTGAAAGTGCCCAGACCCTGTTCGGGGAGATAATGGGGTGTAATAGGGACTTGGAAAACATCAAGCAAAACATCAATGGTGTTCAAAACAAAATGAAGAACATCATTGATGTTTTAGGGAGAGTTTAAAACCCCTTGAAATCCCTAATTATTTCTGATGTTTTTTCCTGAAAATTTTTGACACATTTTTTGACATATTTTCGAAAAGCCAAATTTTGAAGATGCACACACTGTGTCAACATGTGCTATCTGCCATCACGGGAGATCAATGTATGCGTTTTGGGGGTGCAACCCCTTCCTCAATAATGAAGTAGCTGAGAGGAAGGGGTTGCACCCACAAAATACGTCCCTTGATCCCCCATGATGGCAGCTAGCACATGTTGACATTCTGCAATTTGTGTGCATCTTCCAAATTTGGCTTTTCCAGGGGTGACTTCACCCCATCTACTGAACCAGGGGCGGACTGACAACTCATGGGGCCCCAGGGCAATAGAAGATCATAGGGCCCCCTGTGTCCCCACACTTAAGCCACACCTGCACAGGGAGACACGGGGGGAATGCACACAGGGGGACACTGTGGGGGGGGGGAGCACACAGGGGGACACTGTGGGGGGGGAGCACACAGGGGAACACTGTGGGGGGGGGGAGCACAATGGGGGACACTGGAGAGAGAGCACACACACGGGGACACTGGAGGGAGAGCACACACACACACATGGGGACACTGGAGGGAGAGCACACACAGGGGGACACTGGAGGGAGAGTGCACACACACAGGGGGACACTGGAAGGAGAACACACACAGTGGGACACTGAAGGGAGAACACACACCGGGGGACACTTGAGGGAGAGCATACACAGGGGGACACTGGAGGAAGAGCGCACATACACAGGGGGACACTGAAGGGAGAACACACACAGGGGGACACTGGAGGGAGAGCACACACACAGGGGGACACTGGAGGGAGAGCGCACAAAGGGGGACACTGGAGGGAGAGCACACACAGGGGGGACACTGGAGGGAGAGCGCACAAAGGGGGACACTGGAGGGAGAGCGCACACAGGGGGAAACTGGAAGGAGAGCACACATAGGTGGGGACACTGGAGAGAGAGCGTACACAGGTGGGGACACTGGAGGGAGAGCGCACACAGGGGGGACACTGGAGGGAGAGCACACACAGGGGGACACTGGAAGGAGGGGGCACACACACAGGGGGACACTGGAGGGAGAGCACACACAGGGGGACACTGGAGGGAGAGCGCACACACACACGGGGGGACACTGGAGGGAGAGCACACACAGGGGGACACTGGAGGGAGAGCGCACACACACACAGGGGGACACTGGAGAGAGAGCACACACACACAGGGGGACATTGGAGAGAGAGCACACACACAGGGGGACACTGGAGGGAGAGCACACACACAGGGGGACATTGGAGGGAGAGCACACACACAGGGGGACACTGGAGAGAGAGCACACACACAGGGGGACATTGGAGAGAGAGCACACACACAGGAGGACACTGGAGGGAGAGCACACACACAGGGGGACACTGGGACACTGGAGGGAGAACACACACACAGGGGGACACTGGCGGGAGAGCACACACAGGGGGACACTGGAGAGAGAGAACACACACACAGGGAGACACTGGAGGGAGAGCACACACAGGGGGACACCGGAGAGGGAGCACACACAGGAGGACACTGTGGGGGTGGGGAGACCAGGAGAGTATCATGGGCCAGGGCAAGTTCTTAGAAAAATATAATGCATACAACTGCTGTGCTGTCTGTTATTATCCCACTGACCTGCTGCTGCACACAAGGCAGGTCAGTGTGGGTGGCCAATGTGAAGGTGAGACTCCGCTCCGCTGTCTGTCCGCTCTGTGTGCACTCTGCACTGCAGCCTCCAGCTCCCTTACTGACACAACAGTCCCCCGCGGCAGTGAGATATGGCTCCGCCCCTCAGCTGAGTTCCCCAGGGGGAGAGGTGGCCGGAGGCGCGCCTGTCTCAGTCTGCAAAAATCCCCGTATGGCTGCCGCTGATGGCTCCGTGATTGATCTTTCACTCTCTGATCCATCTTGGCCAGCTCGCTCCTCTCGGCAAGCAAGGATTTAGTTCACTGCTCCTCGGGGGGGCAAAGTGTTCTCAATTCCGCAATCTGCATGATAAGCTGCGGGCACCACCAGGGGCAGACTGAGACACTCATGGGGCCCCCCTGACCCCGCAGGCCCTCGGTCAGTGCCCGAATGCCAGAATGGTCAGTCCGTCCCTGTGCTGAACGCAATATCAAACACAGTTTATAAATACTCATGTCTGATATTGCCTTCAATTTCTACAAAAGTTGAACTTTGTAAGTTCCAGAGTTGTGTATTTCTTGTTGGTTTTAACCATGCCTGTTTTACCTTAAAAGGAACTTTCTACTTTTAATGTGACCTAAAAATTTGTTATACAACAAACATGTTGGTTTTTTTGAAAAACCTTTTATAAATGCACATGTGATTGTGGATTAAAAAGATTGATAATCAACAATGTGTGGCTTCTTCTTTCAATGTTAAAAAGCATTTTTTATTGTAAAATTGGTGTTTTTAGTGACAATGGGGGTTATTTACTAAAGGCAAATCCACTTTGCACAGCAAGTGCAGTTTCTGTGCAGTCTCAAGTGCACTTGTAGTGCAAAGTGGATTTGCCTTTAGTAAATAACACCCACAGTGCTTTCTAATTTTACACAATCACGCCATTTTCAGGACTCCCCAAATTTCAGTCAGGGTCAGCTAAAAGAAATACAAGCAGTAAATCTAAACAAATATTTTTTCAGTTTTAAAATTTTTTTAATTAAAAAATGTCTCCGACATTGTCTGGCATATTGATGGCCTCCCTACCCGCAAAGTATTCCATGTATCTTAGACAGACCTCGCGGGCACTCTGGGGGCATGCCAGGACGGCCAGCTTTAAGTGTCGTCAGGGTTGGTTCATTGAGATTAATTCCGGCTTCAGGCACAACTGAGCCAGCATAGTTCACAGAATTTCTCCTTAAAAAGTTGTGGAGAACACAGCAAGCCAGGATGGTGTGATTGAGTTTATATTCCGCCATGTGTATCGGTGTAAGAAATAGGCGGAACCGGCTGGCCATGATTCCAAACGTGTTCTCCACCACTCTTCTGGCTCTGGCCAGCCGGTAATTAAAAACCCTCTGGTCCGGGGTGAGGGTCCTCATAGGGAATGGCCGCATAAGATGGTCCCCCAGCACAAACGCTTCATCCGCAATGAAGACTAATGGGAGTCCTTCCGCATTGTCTTCTGGAGGTGGCAAGTCCAAGCTGCCATTCTGGAGACGCCTGTAGAACTCCGTGTGGGCGATGACTCCACCATCTGACATCCGACCATTCTTCCCCACGTCCACATACAGGAACTCACATACAGGAACTCGTAAGTAGCCAACATCACGGCCAACATCACAAAACTATTGAACCCCTTGTAGTTGTAATAGTAT
This sequence comes from Aquarana catesbeiana, assembly GCF_042186555.1. NCBI lineage: Eukaryota > Metazoa > Chordata > Amphibia > Anura > Ranidae > Aquarana > Aquarana catesbeiana. The sequence continues at coordinate 947,334,716 of NC_133324.1, read as the reverse complement.
GACCCCGAGTTGGGTGGTGGGATGATGTGGATGTGTTTCCCATCAATTGACCCTCCGCAGTTAGGAAAGTTCCACCACTGGGCAAAGTGGGATGCCACAGTCTGCCATTCCTGTGGGTTGGAAGGAAACTGTGTGAGTCAAACAAGAAAAAAAAATTAATCATTTTGCACATAAACATGGAAAGCAGATTAGACACAAACATTCTTGGCCAACATTAGTATAACATTTATTTTAGGGAGTATTTACAGACAAAGATATAAGGTCCACCTATCAGATTCCTCCCCCCTCTCATGGGCCATTTTATACATTTTATGGGGGGGGGGAGATGTTTTGGCCAGGTAACCCTCTCCACTTCATTCAGAGATGAATGCCTAAATAATGTGTATTACTTTGGCCAGCCCCTCCTTACTTACACTATTGGCAGCCCACTGGACAGGTAAGAAGTGTCATAATACAAAAATATAAATACACACTGTACACATTTTAGCACATTTTTACATTCTGATATTACCTATCAAGATAATAATAGGATACAAAAACTTTAAACAGTACCATTTGAAAGTATTCAGGCAGGCCCTTGCACTACATGCTTTGGTGAATTCATCCATAAATATGACCACTAGGGATGAGCTGAACCCCCTTGTTCGGTTCGCACCAGAACATGCGAACAGGAAAAAAGTTTGTTCGAACACGCGAACACCGTTAAAGTCTATGGGACACGAATGCAAAATCAAAAGTGCTAATTTTAAAGGCTTATATGCAAATTATTGTCATAAAAAGTGTTTGGGGACCTGGGTCCTGCCCCAGGGGACATGGATCAATGCAAAAAAAGTTTTAAAAACGGCCATTTTTTTAGGAGCAGTGATTTTAATAATGCTTAAAGTCAAATAATAAAAGTGTAATATCCCTTTAAATTTCATAGCTGGAGGGTGTCTATAGTATGCCTGTAAAGGGGCGCATGTTTCCCGTGTTTAGAACAGTCTGACAGCAAAATGACATTTCAAAGAAAAAAAGTCATTTAAAACTACTCGCGGCTATTGCATTACCGGTCCAACAATACACATAAAAGTTAATTGATAAAAACGGCATGGGAATTCCCCACAGGGGAACCCCAAACCAAAATTAAAAAAAAAAAATGACGTGGGGGTCCCCCTAAATTCCATACCAGGCCCTTCAGGTCTGGTATGGATATTAAGGGGAACCCCGGCCAAAAAAAAAAAAAAATGACGTGGGGGTCCCCCTAAATTCCATACTGTTAGAATATCAGAATTTATGAATGGTTGAGTTCTTATGATAACTGAATTATATATATAAATATATATATCTTCTATGTTGGGAAAAGGTGAAGTTATATAGGTTTTTATACTCATATAAGTTTATGCTGGTATAGGCTTTGTATGCATTGCTTGGGAGAGATTCATCTCACATATGGATACAATTTAGTGTAGACCATTTCACCTCCCCCATCGTAAGAGATAAGATTACAGTCTTTCCAAAGACACAAAGTTTCAGTATGTTAAGAATATAAGCTGTTTCTTTACATTACTATATTTCTTGATTAGGATATTAATAAGAACATTGCATTTTACATATATGTATACTGATATGTAGGATTTTATATGTTTAAAGGAAATGTACAGTATATATTGTAAGTTAAATGATTCTTAAATGATAGCTTTTCTCACAAATTTCATAGCCCCACCCTTAGGAATGTTGGAAGGAGTAATTCAAATTTCCCGGTCTTTTCTATGGGACTATAACGAACCTTTTTAAGCCAGCCTCTATGGAAAAGGTGGGGGTTAAATGAAGGAGGACAGACAGGCTGTGGGGGAAAGGCACACTTACACTTCAGTTCTCCATGAAGACTCACACACAGACACACACACTCAAGACATTGAAGCTTTTATACACAGACATATCTGATTTAAACTTCATTTTAAGAATAATCTATTTTTGTATTCTACATTTTGACATTGTTTTTGTAACATTTTGCTAATTGATCATTAAATCAATTTTGGAGGTTTTACACGAGAACTTAACAGATTTTTCTTGGAACTTTTCTCATCAATATGAATTATTGAAATATAGTTATTAATACAGTAACAACTCGATTTCTTCACATACCAGACCCTTCAGATCTGGTATGGATTTTAAGGGGAACCCCGCACCAAAATTAAACAAAAAAAACGGCATGGGGTCCCCCCAAAAATCCATACCAGACCCTTATCCGAGCACACAACCTGGCAGTCCGCAGGAAAAGAGGGGGGGACGAGAGAGCGCCCCCCCTGAACCGTACCAGGCCACATGCCCTCAACATTGGGAGGGTGCTTTGGGGTAGCCCCCCAAAACACCTTGTCCCAAGTTGATGAGGACAAGGGCCTCATCCCCACAACCCTGGCCGGTGGTTGTGGGGGTCTGCGGGCGGGGGGCTTATTGGAATCTGGAAGCCCCCTTTAACAAGGGGACCCCCAGATCTCGGCCCCCCCTGTGTGAAATGGTAAGGGGGTACAAAAGTACCCCTACCATTTCACTAAAAAACTGTCAAAAATGTTAAAAATGACAAGAGACAGTTTTTGACAATTCCTTTATTTAAATGCTTCTTCTTTCTTCTATCTTCCTTCATCTTCTTCTTCTGGCTCTTCTGGTTCTTCCTCCGGTGTTTTCGTCCAGCATCTCCTCCGCGGCGTCTTCTATCTTCTTCTCCTCGGGCCGCTCCGCACCCATGGCATGGGGGGAGGCTCCCGCTCTTCTCTTCATCTTCTTCTCTTCTTCCTCTTCTGCTCTTCTTCATCTTCTTCTCCAGGCCACTCCGCATCCATGCTGGCATGGTGGGAGGCTCCTGCTGTGTGATGCGTCTCCTCTTCTGACGGTTCTTAAATAACGGGGGTGGCACCCAGTGACCCCGCCCCCGTCTGACGCACAGTGACTTGCCAGGACTTCCCTGTGACATCACGGGGAATGCCACAGGGAAGTCCCGTCATGTCCCGTGCGTCAGAGGGGGGCGGGGTCACCGGGTGGCCCCCCCGTTATTTAAGAACCATCAGAAGAGGAGACGCGTCACACAGCGGGAGCCTCCCACCATGCCAGCATGGATGTGGAGCGGCCCGGAGAAGAAGATGAAGAAGAGAAGAAGGTGAAGAAGAGAAGAAGATGAAGAGAAGAGCGGGAGCCTCCCCCCATGCCATGGGTGCGGTGCGGCCCGAGGAGAAGAAGATAGAAGACGCCGCGGAGGAGATGCTGGACGAGAACACCGGAGGAAGAACCAGAAGAGCCAGAAGAACCAGAAGAGGAAGAAGATGAAGGAAGGTAGAAGAAGCATTTAAATAAAGGAATTGTCAAAAACTGTCTCTTGTCATTTTTAACATTTTTGACAGTTTTTTAGTGAAATGGTAGGTACCCCCTTACCATTTCACACGGGGGGGGCTGGAATCTGGGGATCCCCTTGTTAAAGGGGGCTTCCAGATTCTGATAAGCCCCCCGCCCGCAGACCCCCACAACCACCAGCCAGGGTTGTGGGGATGAGGCCCTTGTCCTCCGCAACATGGGGACAAGGTGTTTTGGGGGGCTACCCCAAAGCACCCTCCCAATGTTGAGGGCATGTGGCCTGGTACGGTTCAGGAGGGGGGGTGCTCTCTAGTCCCTCCTCTTTTCCTGCGGCCTGCCAGGTTGCGTGCTCGGATAAGGGTCTGGTATGGATTTTTGGGGGGACCCCATGCCGTTTTTTTTTTATTTTGGCGCGGGGTTCCCCTTAAAATCCATACCAGACCTGAAGGGCCTGGTATGGAATTTAGGGGGACCCCCACGTCATTTTTTTTTTTAAATTTTGGTTCGGGGTTCCCCTGTGGGGAATTCCCATGCCGTTTTTATCAATGAACTTTTATGTGTATTGTCGGACCGGCAATGCAATAGCCGCGAGTACTTTTAAATGACTTTTTTTCCTTTGAAATGGCATTTTGCTGTCAGACTGTTCTAAACATGGGAAACTTGCGCCCCTTTACAGTCATACTATAGACACCCCCCAGCTACGAAATTTAAAGGGATACACTTTTATTGTTTGACTTTAAGCATTATTAAAATCACTGCTCCTGAAAAAACGGCCGTTTTTAAAACTTATTTTTTGCATTGATCCATGTCCCCTGGGGCAGGATCCAGGTCCCCAAACACTTTTTATGACAATAACTTGCATGTAAGACTTTAAAATTAGCACTTTTGATTTCTCCCATAGACTTTTAAAGGGTGTTCCGCGGCATTCGAATTTGCCGCGAACACCCCAAATTGTTCGCTGTTCGGCGAACTTGCGAACAGCCGATGTTCGAGTCGAACATGAGTTCGACTCGAACTTGAAGCTCATCCCTAATGACCACAAAAGAGGTGGGTATAGTGTGTATGGGTTTGGCAAAGTCAGCAGATAGAGGATTGGTATCAGCTGAGTTAGCAGTTGGGGGGTGGGAGGGTTCCAAATGATTTTGGGACCCAAAAAAAAAGCCTCTGGCACTCTGGCCAGAATTACAAGCACAAATCACGTTTACACATTTTAGGGATTGTTTAGGGTAAAGCACTACTATGGAGCTGACAAAATACATTGTTAAGTGACTACAAGAGGTGAATATAGGGCCAGAAGAGCATGCTGGGGAGGTAAGTGAAGGCAAATATGTATGAAGGACAAAAAAAATTACATAAAAATCCAGCATGCATGAGGACAAAGGGGACATTCACAGTATATTACAGTCATGGTAATTAGGGAATGAGGAAAGAAATACAATATATTAACAAACATTAAATACAATAAAATGTGATGTTAAAGGATAAAAATCTTATCTTCATATACTCCTTCTGCAGGACCTGGAGGATCGCAGCACAGGTCTCCAGGATAATGATCCCCAGAGCCTGGGGAGAGATGCCTGTTGAGAACTTAAGGTCCTGCAGACTTCTCCCCATTGCCAAGTACCGCAGGGTGGCGACTAGCCTCTGCTCTGGCATAGTTGTCAACATTGTAAAAAAAAATGTGACACTTTTGTGGCTGTAGGCGGAGGTGTACAATAATTAGGGGGCGGGGCATTCTTTGTAAGCATGGCTTAGGAAAAATATACAAGTGCGTCGCGCTGAAAATGGGCGTGGTTTACACGGCATAGTGGGCATGGCTTAAATGGGCGTGGCTCAAGAGGGTGTGGTTAGAGTCTGAGATGAATGAGGGATAGAGAGGGAGAGAGAGGGGGAGAGGGGGAGAGGGATTAGAGAGGGAGAGGGGGAGAGGGATTAGAGGGGGAGAGGGGGAGAGAGAAATGATGGGACAGCAGCCCCAGATCCTACACAATAAAAATATGTGTATTCTAGAAAGTTTAACAATCAGCAGATAAAGATACTCCAAACACCTGGTGTTAGCACTTCAATTATCCCGGCACCATGGTTGTTATGGTGTCAGGATGATTGAAGTGCATTATTTCTATTATTACATTGTAATATAAAATGAAATCATTCAACTTATCATAATGCAGAATCAGTGGGATCCCTGAGCATGTCACTAGCCACGTCGCCTGCCACCAGCCGTCCGTCCTTGCGTCAGATGTCCCAGCAGGGTCCGTCCTTGCATCAGGTGCCCCCAGCGGAGCCCCCCTTACATCGGATGTCCCCAGCGGAGCCCCCCCTCACACCAGGAGTCCCCGGCGAAGCCCCCCTCACACCAGGAATCCCCGGCGGAGCCCTCCTCACACCTGGAGTCCCCGGCGGAGCCCCCCCTCACACCAGGAGTCCCCAGCGGAGCTCCCCCTCACATCAGGTGTCCCCGGCGGAGCTCCCCATCACATCAGGTGTCCCCGGCGGAGCTCCCCCTCACATCAGGTGTCCCCAGCGGAGCCCCCCCTCACATCAGGTGTCCCTGGTGGACCCCCCCTCACATCAGGTGTCCTCAGTGGAGCCCCCCTTGCATCAGGTGTCCTCAGCGGAGCTCCCCCTCACATCAGGTGTCCCCGGCAGAGCCCCCTCACATGAGGTGTCCCCAGTGGAGCCCCTCTCACATCAGGTGTCCCCAGCGGAGCTCCCCCTCACATCAGGTGTCCCCGGCAGAGCCCCCCCTCACATCAGGTGTCCCCAGTGGAGCCCCCCTCACATTAGGTGTCCCCAGTGGAGCCCCCTCTCACATCAGGTGTCCCCGACGGACCCCCCCTCACATCAGGTGTCCCCAGTGGAGCCCCCCTTGCATCAGGTGTCCCCAGTGGAGCCCCCCTCACATCAGGAGTCCCACAGCGGTGCGACCCCCCCTACCTCTGAGGTGTCCTAGTAGTGTCCACAGCATGGCTAGAACCCCCGCCCCTTTCCATATCAGACTGGCAGCGGGGTGGGGGGTAGGCGGGGGTAGGGGGGCGAGGCGGAGGGTGGACGGCGACGCAGGAGCTCCGTCTAGCCCCCCAAGCTGTCTTCTTGAACTTCATTAAAATGGCGGCCGGTGGAGACAATGTCTCCGCCGGCTGTGGACCTCTAGCAGCGGCAAAAATCGCGAAGAACCGGATTTCTCAGGACATTTCCTGGGACACCACAAATTCGGGAATGGCGTCCAAGTCCCGGGAATGTCCCAGGAAATCCGGGACAGTTGGCAACTATGCTCTGGAGTGATGGCTTGCCGCATGCAGGTATCCTGCCTGCTGATATAGGGGGTCAGCAAAGCCAACAAACGGTGAAATACGGGGTTCGTCATCCGGAGAAAGTTCCTGAAATCGTTAGGATTATTCTCACGGATCTCACGGAGCAAACGCTGGAGCAACCAATTCTTGGTCCATGAACTCCTCCTCGACCTGTTCATGGACTGGACTTGTGTCAAAGTAAGGACCCCAACACCAAGCCCCCGCACAGCACGAACTCGATGAGTACGTACACGCAACATGGCTAGAAAATGATCGGCTGCCTCAGAACGAAGTAACAGAACGCACTGAAGAACAGCAAGGCCTGTGAAGAGCGACCTGAAAATCAGTAACGAACGAACAAGAACACAATGACAAAGTCAATGGTAACTTGCTGCACACACCGAAGACCAGATACAAACCCACAAGCACAAACTGAACAGCAGAAATACGATCTGAAAACCACAAGCGCAAATCGTCTCTCACCAAACTTTTACTAACACGAGATTAGCAAAAGGAGCCCAAAGGGTGCCGCGCTTGGTTCTGAACTGCCCTTTTATAGTCTCGTTGTACGTGGTGTACGTGACCGCGTTCTTGGCGATTGGAAATTCCGACAACTTTGTGTGACCGTGTGTAGGCAAAACAAGTTTGAGCCAACATCCATCGGAAAAAAACCATGGATTTTGTTGTCGGAATGTCCGATCGTGTGTACGGGCATTAGAGTGTGTAAAGCAGATGTGCTTAAAGCAGATCTTCAGTTGTTTTTTCATCTTTCCATCTATTAAATCTTCTGCCCTTGCTGTTGTTTTTTCTTTGGATAGTAATTTTTTTTTTTCTGCCAGTAAATCCCTTATACAGCCCACTTTCTGTTTCTTGTCTGGTCATTAGCCTAGACTTATGACATCATGCACAGCTCTCTCTCTCACTCTCCTGAGAGTTTGCCAGGAAGGGAGGGGGGTGAGTCATAATAGAGCCAATGAGAGCTGCAGAGCTGGAGGTGTGCCTCTGTGTGTCTGTGTAAATCCTGGAAGTGAACAGGCAGCAGCTTCAGCTGCCCACAGTTAAAATGGCTGCCGCCAGACTCAGTGGAGGGAGATTTCTGCAGCATATTTGGCAAGTACAGAATCCCAGTATGTATAAAAAAATATGCAAAGTGGTTGGAGGGAAGCTTCAGAATGGCAAAGATGTTTTTATTACAAATTATGTGAGCAGACTGCAGTTGCTCTTTAATTGATCTATGAGTTCCTGTACCCCGCAGGGGGTAGTAGATAAAGGCCAATCTCAGAAAGTAGCGCAGTCAGCATTGTATCCTGTATCTGGATAAAGACAGATGCTTTGGGGCCGGCCATTTGATGATTAGGTTATGGCTGAATTCAAAGTACTATATAATATCCCTATGCTCACAGTAAAGGGTCAGACTTTTCCGAGTGTACTCCACTGATGGCCACAGAGGAACTGATGGCTGCATGTCTCACTACAAGGAGGTTAGAAAACATATAGAACTGCTGAGACAGATAGTTCCATAGGGGCTGTGCTTTGAAGTACCTCTGTCCACAGGACCTCCTATCCCTGCCAAGCTGCATGGACTTCCTCAGCTGCAGCCACTGTTGTCTCGTGAGTCACTAACCCCTGCTGTACTAGAGCAATGCCCAGCGCTGCGTGCCAAGGACTTAACCCCTGCTGTACCAGAGTGTTGCCCACCCTTTCTGTGTGCCCAGCTCTGCGTGCCAAGGACTTAACCCCTGCTTTACCAGAGTGTTGCCCACCCTTTCTGTGTGCCCTGCCCGTTGTGCTAGCCTTAACCCTTGCTAAGCCAAATGCTGTTCTACTCTGTGTACCAAGGAATTAACCTCTGCTGTATTGGAGTGTTGCCCATATTTGCTGTGTGCCCTGCCCGGTGTGCTGGACTTAACCCTGCTGTGCCAAACGCTATCCTGCCCTGTGTGCCAGATTCAACCCTTGCTGTGTCTTCTGGTTGCCCTGTGGACTATTTCTGCTTTGCTGTCCCGTATTGCCATCCTGAGGACCAATTTAACCCATGCTGTGCCTTCTGGTTGCCCTGTGTACTACTTTCCGTTCGCTGTCCCATATTGCCATCCTGGGGACCATTCAACCCTTGCTGTGCCCTATTGCCATTCCATAGACTCTTTGCTATCCTGTACTGTTGCCCTGAGGACCATTTAACCCTTGCTGTGCCTTCTGGTTGCCCTGTGGATTATTTCCCTTTGCTGTCCTGTGGACCATTCAACCCGTGCCGTGTCCTATTGACGTTCCATAGACTTGTTATCGGTGTTGTGATACATTGTTGCCCTGTGGACTATTTTTCTGTGTTGTGTCCTACTACCACCCTTCCTGTAAGCTCAAGTTCCCCAAAAAAGACCCAGACAGAACAGAGGACCCACCTGCCCAGGGAAAGTTCTTTCTTTTGGCACTAAGGAGTTACAGAAAGAGCACCTCTGTCTGTATAAACCTGCTGGGGGGATGTGAACCTGAGACTGGGAGCGAGGTCACCCAGGGGAAGTGCAGCACCGCCCACATCACAGATCCTGAGGCGCTGCTGTCCCAAAGAGGCTGGAGCATCCACTCACCCTCTTCTTCCCACTGCTGATCACTGGAGGTTTTCAGGGAGAAACTGAGGGGCCCCTTCTACAGCAGGAGTCCAAAGAAGCAACCTGGTAGGAGGTGACCTAAAATCACCCCCTTAGACATCTAGGTAGGCCACCATTACACTGGAGGTCTAAAAAAAAAAAAAAAAGACAACCTCGCCCCTTCTGACAATTGGTGGGAGGTTCCCTTGTTGATTTCATATGCCAATGAGAAATATCTGGGGCTATGTACATGTTATCTTTGTTTATGTTTAGTTGCTTGTTTAAAGCGGAGGTCCGCCCCCAAAAAAATAAATTAAAAGCCAGCAGCTACACATACTGCAGCTGCTGGCTTTTTACAATAGGACACTTACCTATCCTGGAGTCCAGCGAAGCGATGTTGGCACCGCAGCTGATGTTTACATCAGCTGTCGGGTGCTGCTGCCACCACTGCGGGTAAGGGAACCTTGCGGCTTCATGCCGGGAACCCTACTGCGCATGGGCGAGGCCCCGATCCTCTCTCCTACTGGCCCGGTGACAGGGGGAGGAGGAGGGAGCCCCACGGTGACGTCACGGGCCGCGGCGCAGACTCCCGGAAGTGGGAACAGGATACCTGTGAAAGACAGGTATCCTGTCCCCGCTCGCCCCAAAAGGTGCCAATTGTGGCACCGGAGGGGGAGAGGAGACAAATGAGTGGAAGTTCCACTTTTGGATGGAACTCCGCTTTAAGTTAAGGTAAAAGGAGAAGTAGGGCCAAAGCTACTTCTCTTGTAGGCCACAGGAGTGCACTTAGTTCTGTACTCCTGCGACCTGTATTCACTGACTCGTTACAGGCTCTGGAGAGATTCTGACTTTAATGTTGGGATCCACCCAGATTCCTGACCAACAGCTGGCTCAGCCTGAGACAACTTCTTCCGCATCCTCCACAGCCTGGTGCTCCAGTGAGCGCTGGAGGGACAGAGCAGAGGGTGCTGCTTACTGAAGACCGAGACCCACGCAAACAGCGGTTTTTGATCACTCGGATCTCAGTCTTAGAGGCAGCAGGGGGCAGATGAAGCATCAGACTGATACTGCATCCTAGGGGAGTATGTACGTTTTTTTTTTTAATTGCCATACTTCTCTTTTAATGCTATGGACGCTATGTGTTCGAAGGACGTCATCCCATCTTTGGGGACCAAAGATTTCTGGTGGGGAGAGTATGTAGACAGGTGCTGGACTACAGAAACATGGAGAAGACATTTCCCACTTTACAACCAATTCACTTTAATTTACTACTGAAATGCTAATGTTATGCTGCACCATTCTCTTCTGCCCAGAAGAACCTTAACTATAGCGACAGGTGTTTTAGGGGGTTATGGTCATCGTGATTTGTGCTCCACTTGGTGGCCCTGCCAGAAACTGACCGCATTTTGATCCAGAATCTTGTGCCTTCTTCAAACTTTATTTCACTTAGTGATTCCTAAGGATGCTAAGATAGCTTTGCTCCACGGTCCGATTCCAGGCCTCTTTCCTTATCGACAGATATTAGCTATGTATCTATTTTTGGTTGACAGATGATAGCCAAAACTTTGAAGGCATCTTCCATTCTTTTTGAGGAAGTCAAAGATCGAATGAATCTGATGCTAGTAAATGAAAAACTGTCTTAGCATTCTCAATGTCTCACAACCAAAATTCCTCAAAATATAGAAAATTGGCTTCATTATTCCCTACCCTCTTTGAACCTTTCTAGCCTGACCTACTTATAACTTATCTAATTGGCTTTTACCTTATTCCATGGGGAATTTACCCTAGGTCTCTCCCTCCTTTCCCCTGTTGTACCCTCTCTCCTACCTTTCTCTGAACCTCTCCCCTCCTCTTCATTCTGGCGCAAGTAGTACCCATGTACAGTCTTAGAACTGGGGCATTGCAATTGTTTTTATTATGTGCTTGTGTTTTTCTGCATATGTTCAAAATGCTCACTACAGGTTTCCTGACCCCATGGGTAAAAATATTGAAACAGAAATATAAAAGTAGAATACCAGGTTTGTTTGACATTGAATAGTTTTCGCAGGCCAAGCTGACCCAGATAAACTATTTTCACTACTTAATGATCTGACTGCTGCGTGCACTTTAATATCCTATAGTAGCATTAGGCACATACAATAGTCACCGCTCTGTTTCGGCGACTTCATGTCTACTGATGGAACTAAATGAAGTCAGCCTGAATGCTTCCCAGCCATTCAGGAGAACCCTTATATTTTTATCCATGAACGCAAGCTTCCACTCATTGGCTAATGTGTGACATCACCCAACTGCCTGTCCGCCTAGGCCTTGATAAAAATACAAGACTTCTCCTGAATGGCGAAGAAGCATTCAGGCTGGCTTGATTTCGTTCTGGCAGCAGATGGGAAGTCACCCGCACTGCTGCTGGAACATAGTCCATTACAGTGCACACAGCAGATTGATCATTTAGTTTAGGCAATAGCTAGGCCCAAACAAACTCTATAATCTAAACTAAACCTGGAATTCTACAGTAAATAGTAGAATCTCTAACCTATCAGTAAGATGCTATTCCCTCTTTACATAAGTATTTTACAAGTGCGGGCTAATGTTTGTTTTCCCCCTAATAACAGATCAGTACTTGAAGGGGTTCCCACACTAAACCAAATACAAAGCAGGTTCTGACCAGACTGTGTCCTCCACCATACTGAAACCAGGAGGAGTATTTTCACATTTTACCCTCAGTGCCCCCTGAAGGTACAATATGGAATGGGCCCTTACCCATAGAAATATACAGGCTCTCTTTGAGCAGTGTTATATCTCAGGGCTCTCCAAACTTTCTAAACAAAGGGGCCAGTTTACTGCCCTTCAGTCTATAGGGAGGCTGTACTGTGGGCAGAGGGAGTAGATAGTGACCAGCCTCAGTTTGAGTAACAATGCCACAGGGTTGGTGGTTAGTTGGAATAAAAAAACTTACATGACGCCTGTAGTCGGTAGGATGAGGAATAGTGCCCTATTAGTTGGTGTCAGTGGAAGGAATAATGCCCCGTCAGTGGTGTCATTGGAAGGAATAGTGCCCCGTCGCTGGTGTCAATGGAAGGAATAGTGCCCTGTCGGTGTTCGTGGAAGGAATAGTGCCCTGTCGCTGGTGTCAGTGAAAGGAATAGTGCCCCGTCGGTGCTCGTGGAAGGAATAGTGCCCTGTCGCTGGTGTCAGTGGAAGGAATTGTGCCCCGTCGGTGTTCGTGGAAGGAATAGTGCCCTGTCGCTGGTGTCAGTGGAAGGAATAGTGCCCCGTCACTGGTGTCAGTGGAAGGAATAGTGCCCCGTCAGTGGTGTTAGTGAAAGGAATAGTGCCCCGTTGTTGGTGTCAGTGGAAGGAATAGTGCCACATCCTTTGTATCAGTGGGAGCAATAGTGCCCCTTTGTTGATGTCAGTGGAAGGAATAGATCCCCATCATTACAATCAGTTGAAGGAATAGTGCCAGATCACTCATGTCTATGGAAGGAATAATGACCATCCTTGGTGTCAATTGGAGGAATAGTGCCCCATCATTGGTGTCAGTGGAAAGATTTGGTCCCCATCATTGCTGTCAGCAGGAGGGATAGTGCCCCATTATTGGTCAGTGGAAGGAATAAATAGTGCCACATTCTTGGTGTCAATGGGAGGAATACTTCCCCATCCTTAATAATAGATAATAGGAGGAATCATGCCCAACTGTTGGTGTAAGCAGAAGGAATTGTGCCTTGTATGAGTGAGAGGAATAGTGCCCCTAAGGGCCGGATAAAGATAGTGAAAGGGCCACAAGTGGCAGCTTGGAGACCACTGCCATGTCTAAAAAAAAAACATACACAGCAGGCCAAGGACACATCTATGGTTATTGTGGAGACTGTGATGAACCTAGAAGAACTGGACCCCCATTACTACACTGAGAGGTTTTTCATTTAGAGGGGATCCCCTTTCATTTATTAGAAATACAGACAATGGAAACTTAAAAAGGTTTATTTCTTTAAACAGTACTGCATCAAAGTATTACACAGAATAGTAAAAAAACAATGACCTGTAAATAGTGCAAACAGTTATTATTTCCTAATAATAGCAAACTCGACACATCTAACTTTGGTATCGCTCGCAGATACAGGAACAGAGTACAACGGCACAAAACTATTTAGGCAAAAAAAGAGATGCAGCGACATTCCAGGAAGATTCCGGAATCCATCAGAAGCCTTCCGCCATCTTGGTTCCTGCAGACGTCTCCTCTTACAGGCCGAACACTTTGGGGTCCACAGAGGATTTCAGCTGCTCGTTCCCGGCTCTGACAAATTCCCTCAGAGAGGAACCTGAGGACACATCAAATGTCACTTTTATTTATTCCGGATGCAGAATGAAAAAGTGAAAAATGAACAATCTGAGAATTATCAAAGGCATAGTTCACCTTTACAAAAAAAACTGCTTATGCAGGCAAGCAGCATCTGTGGATAAATACAAACTGTGCAGCTTTGACCAAAATTGAATAATGCCCTTGCTATACAGTAGGTGTAGGTAATTTATGTACCTCCTGAAGCCTGACTGAAAAAAGCTTGGGAGAAACACAATGGTGCACTGCAGTAAAGTTTGATGCGTTGACAACTCAAAGTTAATTGGCTGCCTTAAAGAGGACCTGTAATGGGAAAGTTGTTCTAAAAAAAAAAAAAAGAGACAAGTAAAGGGCAAAGTCCCCAGTGCTGCTTGTGGTCTCTCTGCAGCTGATCTTTTTCCCCATTGCTGACCTATCGTGCCTTCTTCTTCACTGTGTCTCTGTGTGGGGTCAGCCAACTTCATATTGGCAGGACAATACATCATGTTCGTCTCCCCCAGGCCCGGACTGGGATAAAAAATAGGCCCGAGCACTTTAGACTGAGCAGACCATGACATATTTACCAGGATGCATGGAGAGCATTGGGGGGGGGGGGGCGGAGAGCACTGGGGGTAAAGAGCACGGGGGGGTGGAGAGCACTAGGGGGAACCCGAGAGTACTGGGGGGCTGGAAAGAACTGAGGGGCTGAGACCACGTGGGGGCTGGAGAGCACAAGGGGGGGCAGAGAACAGGGGGGCGGAGAGCACAGAGGGGCAGGAGAGCATGGGAGGCTGGAGACTACGGGGGGGCGATGAGCACAGGGCCTGAGAGCACTCAGAGGAGCTGGAGAGCACTGGGAGGGTGGCGGAGAGTACAGTGGGGCTGATGAGCACAGGGGGGCCTGAGAGCATGGGGAGGGGCTGGAGAGTGGGGAGGGGCTGGAGAGCAGGGAGGGAGGTGAAGATCACTGGGGGGGGTGGAGATAACTGGGGGGGTGGAGATCACTGGGGGGGCGGAGAGCACTGGGGGGCCCGGAGAGCACAGGGGGGTCGATGAGCACTGGGAGGGGCTGGAGAGCATGGGAAGGGGCTGGAGAACACTGGGGAGGGGGGTGCGGAAAGCACTAGAGGGACCAGGAGAGTACAGGGGGGCTGATGAGCCCTGGGAGGGGCTGGAGAGCATGGGGGGAGTTGGAGATCACTGGGGGAGCCCGGAGAGCACAGTGGGAGCCTGAGAGCACCGGGGGGGGTTCTGAGAGCACAGGGAGGTCCTGAGAGGGGGGGGTGAGAGCACTAGGGGACAGTAGAAAGAAGCTGGATAGGAGGAGCAGCTGCATACACAGGAGAAGAATACATCTTTACGTCACTTTATTTTTCTCTTACAGCCTCTGAATGCCCACAGGAGAGAGACAGATGGAAAAGCAGGCTTTCAAAGGCTGTAGGAGAAAAATAAAGAGATGGACTCTTCTACTGTGCATGCAGCTGCTCCTCCTATCCAGGCACACACATGGGGGGACGCACTCACTTTCCCTCCTGTCCGGTGTCTCGTGTAGATCCCCTCCCTCTTCATGGTCACAGGTAACATAACGCGGAGAGTCCGGGTGAGCAGCAGAGGCTCAAAGAGCAGCTCAGCTGCCTTGGCCCCACAAGGACATGCGGCCCGGCAGCCCCGGCCCACCGGGCAAGTGCCCGGTGTGATCCATTTGGCCGGTCTCCCCCCACCTCGATGATTAGTAATCTGATGACTGGTGGGGTAAAGATTAAAGAAGGAAAAGTGTGGGAGTGAAAAAATAAAACCAAAAACATACGCAAATCTATATCTCCATCTCTGTGATGCTGCAGCTGTCCCACGTAGACTCGAAGACTGAGAACTCACATGACCGCTGATTGCTCAGTTCTTGGTCCATTCTGAGCAGAGTCAGACTGTCAGTCACCGCTCTCTGCTTTGCCCCTCCAGTGCTGAAGCAGCTGGCTCAGGATCTCAGCGATGCTCTGAAAGGCTGAGACAGCTTCCATTTAGGTATCTGGGTAGATCCTGACATTATTTTTGAAGCGGCTTTGTGACATCAGCTGACAGCTGGATTTAGCCCACTGTTGGCCAATTCTGGGTCAAAGGGGTGCCAGAAGAAAAGTATGACCAAAAAAGCTTTGGCCATACTTTCCTTTTAAAAAGCATCAGGTAGGTAAATGAAGGTAGCAGAAGCAGGGAGATCCTACCACTGCAGGTCCTCAAGTACAGTTTCCTTTCCAGCAATGAGAACAGTTAACAGTACAGTAGTGACATCACCAACTACCTAGGCACAATTGAAATTTCTAGATGTTACTTTTACCATAACAAATCTTTACGTTTTGAGTTCAGGTCCACTCTACTACAACTCATTTGACACAATAACTCACACATATATGTAAAGAGGGTGTGAGAACTAAATTAAGTATGAGAGTTCTCATATTTGAGAAACGGGGGAATGAGAACAAGAATCCATACTAGGGGGTTGCCAATATTTTCTGTATATGGACTACATCGTATGTATCATAAATATTCGGGGGCCAAACAAAAATCAAATCATCAGAGTTCCCCCTTACATCAGGCTCCCCATCAGAGTAACCCCTTTCAAGAGGTTACCCATCAAAGTGCCCCCTTACATTAGAGTCCATTCATACACAGGATACCCATTAAAGTCACTGCCTACATCAGGAGACCATAGGCAGCCTCTACCGTCTTTAATCCTCAGTCAGTACACATTGAGGATTTGCCACTGACATCTGGGGGGCAGATAAAATCTTGTAGTGAGTAGGATGTGGCCTATGGGCTGTAGTTTGGAGACCCCAGATCTATATAAATATATTGGAGGAATAAGTGATGTCAAGATGTTTATATATTGTACAAGGTCCTTTAGGTTTGTGTAGTATGTAGCTAGGTACTGTATGTGGTAACAATTAATCATACACATTATGAGCATTGCCTGATCATTAGCAATTCATCTGTGATTCTTGTGCATATCCCTAACAATCCTGGATTCAGCAGGACTGCCCCAGATTTTGATATCCGAGCATTTTCCCAAAACACTCCACTGCCAAGGTGTCAATATTCTGAACAGCAGATGCGGGGAAGGAGGAATGACAGAGGAAATCACTTAATTAGCAGCTGGTCAGTTGTTTAGTAATTGTATTCTGTCATTCTAAAATGTAACCATTTAGAAATTCTGGAACTGCATCCATTCAAGAGGTTTGACTACTGTCATGTGACAGTGCCAACCCTTTCCAGATTGGTAATAATTCCAGAACATCTGGGAGTTCAAAAGTCCCTAAGAAGTAAGCACAGAGGTGGTCGCCATTGCTAAATCTTTGTTTTCCACTGTTTCTGGCAACCCGCAAATGTGGATATTGTTGCGACGGCTTCGGTTCTCTTGGTCGTCCAGATCATAAAACAGTTGTTGGATCTGGTTAGTGTGTTCTTGAAATATGTGCCCATGCTCTGAGATTCTGGAGGCTGATTCCTCTACAGTGGTCTCAATATCTTCCATGCGGTGGCCTATGTCCTTACGGAGGTCACTAATCTCCCTTCTATATGATCTCTCCAGCCTGCTAATGTAGGATTCAATGTTTTGTGGGGAGGGCTTTTATGTAGGCCTCCATGTTCCAACTTTCCCCCTGGCTGTGGTGGAGAGGAGAGGGGCTTCTGGAGTGAGGAGGGCTCCTTGGGTAATTGGGCTCTGGTTCTGAGGACCGGGGGAGTGAGGGGAGTGCATGGCCTGTACCTTAGCAGCAGTGTGTGCTGCCACCGAGCGGGTCGCCACCATCTTGGAAGCCAGCGTGGTCTAGGTAACTACCTATTTTCCCAGATTTCTGGTTCCCCGAGGTGCGGGTGGTATTGCTGCAGCCTCTCCTGCTCATATGGGAGGCCGATGGGGAGTCTGTGTGCCATTCAGGGGACGGGAGCGGGAGCCGAGTTATCAGGCGTCCATCCTCTCCATGCGCCAAGCCACGCCCCCATAATTGCAGAACATCTGAATGGTTACATGGTAGAATGACAGAGTAAATTTTACTAAACTGATGACTGGCTGCTAATTAATTGATTTCAGCTGTCATTTCTCCTTCTCCTGTGCCCACTCAGGGGCGGGCCCGTCCATTAAGGGCACACGGGCGCTGCCGCCTCATCCGTGTGTCTAGCCCATTTCAGGACGCCGGATGCATGAATTCCAATGATGGGGGTGTTTTTTTGAAGCACCAATTAGAGCCAGAGGACCCTTTTTTTTCCCCCCTCGCACAAAATTCGCAACGCATAAATGTGAACCAAAGCCATGGAAAACTATGCTTTTTACATGACCTGCGAAAATGTGTGTTCCTAAACGCATCAAACCCGCTGTAAATTTGCATCAGTGTGAACCCAGGCTAAATCTCCTTTTCCTGATTGGCCGAAAGGAGAAGCGTTGTGATTGGCCACAGAGGAGGAAGGAGGAGACGGAAGCCACAGGGGAAGGAGAAGCTGCTCGTGATGCCTACAGCCGTGATGCCCACGGAGGAGAGCAGGGGAAGCCATCCGTGATGCCCGAAATGGATGGGGTAAGTGCATCGTCCGACCAACCACACCGGGGGGGGGTTGGGGGCTGCTGTGGTGCACCACTTGCCGCCCCCCCCCCTATAAAAATTACCAGCTGCCACTGCCCACACTGCAAGGGTTAATAGCTAGTTTTGTCTAGGGTAGATGAGAAACCATTTTACCTACATGATCCTCCACTCCCTGGAAGGTGACGCTCTCTCATGTTCCAGCAGTGGACTGTCCCTTAGGGCTCATTTATACTTGCTTTGGCTTCAACACACATTAAAGTGCCTACTGCTTGAACATGCTTTTATGATGTGTTTTTGATGCTTCGATCAAGCTTTAGTGATGCTTCTGTGATGTTCTTTTGAAGCTTTGTTGAAGCTTGACAAATGCCCTGTGTGTGTGGATATCTCATACCTGCAATTTCTCCAAAACTAAGCAAAGCTAAAGCTGAATTAAAGCCTCTCAAAAGCTGCAGGTGTTTCAAGCGAGCTTTAAGGGAGCTTTGTCATAGACTTCTATGGAGGTTTTGAAGACGCTTTGAAGCACCACTAAAGTGACATGGGGTATAATTTTTGAAGCAAAGCCAGAGCAAAGCAAAAGCAAGGTGTAAACAAGACTGCAAGCTAACCATTTTATTTAGTGACAGGAGCTTTGACATTCAGAGAGCTTTTACAAAGCGAGTCCGAAGCCTTGTTTTGCAGCAAGTGTAAACTAGCCCTAAGCCCAGGTTCAAACTTGTGCGATCTGAGACATCTCATGTGATTCGCACCCGCACCGCAGGTGCCAATCACATGCGATGTCTGTGCAGTGCGAGTTCAGCCATACAGTTGCATGGCTGAACTCAAATTAGATTTGCAGGAAAAAAATTGCAGGGACTTTTTCCCCTGCACTGAAATCGGATTGCATGGGTGTTCTCACCTATGCGATCCAATTCCTGTGCGAGTTCACAGTTTGCACTGTGATCTGTGAACCGATCTGTGGGTGTCATTACCAAGGTATTGACACCCGCAGCAGTTCGCAGAGTGCAGTATGAACTGCGGGAGAAGTGCGATGCGGGAACCAGCGCTGTAATCGCCCTGGCTCCCGCATCGCACTAGTGTGAACCCAGGCTTAGTGTCCTCATGTCTAGAGGAGGGCTATGGACCCTGTTCTGGTTTTGATGATGTCTGGACTAAGGATGGGCTTGGGTGTGTTCGCAACCCCACGTGGCCGAGCCTGCCAGGAAGCTGACACTCCGCAGCACTAATCACAGGCAGTGAGACATTTCCCGGTTTGTGCAGCTGCCGATCGGGAAATGTACCTTTGCCTGTGATTAGCGCTGCGCTGTCAGCTTCCTGGCGGGCTCAGGCACGTGGGGTTGCGAACACGCCCGAGCCCATCCTTAGTCAGGACTCAAGATCAGTGGAGCATGATGGTGCAGAGGATAGAGTACGTAAATCTTTTTTTTATTCCCCTGGACAAAAAATATTTTTTTTGCCCGGGCTTGGGCTTTAGGTTACTAAGTTTGGAGGTTTGCTTGTGTACCGCACCCCATGGGGAGCCATTTGTTCCAAACATGTAGCAATTGTTCGCTACACTTGAATGTAAATTCAATGTGAATGTGAATGTGAATTTGATTTTGGGTGCATGATTGCACTACTAAAAATCATCTGTGTACTCCTGGCCTCAGGGGTAATTAAGAATTATTTACATTAAAAAAGCAAAAAAACAGGATTATTAACTAAATGGAAAAAACACTCAAAGTGATGCAATTGTAGACCTTAATCAGAATTTGTTGTATGGGAGTCATATCATTAAAACGTGAGTTCTGATTGGTCCGTGAGAGTACTCCTGCCTACACTTACAGTAGCACTTACCTGCTTTAGCCTTGACCCAGGAAATGGCTTTCCCCTCCAGCAGCTCCCACTCCTCTCTCTGATCCACACAGGTGGTGTGAAGCCAAATCACCGCCAGGACCGTCACCCACACCGACACCTCCACGTTCTGCAGAGGAGGGAAGGAGAAGTTTATTATACAAGATCTGAAATGTTACATATCTGTCCAATTCTGGATTCTAAATTCCTTCACATTTGTCAGGCCAGGCTTCATCTAGATCTGAATGCAGGGACCAGCTTGGATTTTGGAGGCCACAAGTCAACCGTCAAAACACCATCTGTAAATAGGTTTATGCATGTATTATGGTAATAGAAGTATTTTTTTTTTCCCGTGAGTCTGTGGACAATGCTGAGATCACAGACCTACATTGAGAGAGAAGAAGCACAGGAGCAACATTTATATTTTTTTTAAAACCAAGACCAGACCGATAATACTACTAGACTAAAGCTGAGCTATGGCCTCACGTACAAAACCATATTAAAGCGGAGTTCCACCCAAAAATGGAACTTCCACTTTTCTGGTCCCCCCCCTCCGGTGTCACATTTGGCACCTTTCAGGGGGGAGGGGGGAGCAGATACCTGTCTAATCCAGGTATTTCCTCCCACTTCCGGGCATAGATAGCCACAGTATCCGCGGATATCTATGCTATATACGGCGCCTCCTCCATCCCCCCCTGCTGTCTTCTGGGAGACACACAGGTCCCAGAAGACAGCAGGGACCAGTGGGATCGTGCAGCACCAGGCTGTGAAGCAGCAAGGCTTCACTTCCTTTTTCCCTTACCGAAGATGGAGGTGCCTCCACCCGAGAGCCGAGGGACAGATCAGCTTCGGGTGTCAACATCGCGGGCGCCCTGTCCATATTTTATTCTATTATGTAGCTGCTGACTTTAAAAAAAAAAAAAATTGGCGGAAAATGCATTAAATGTTAACACAGCAAGTCATGTTACATAGTTACATAGTAGGTGAGGTTGAAAAAAGACACAAGTCCATCAAGTCCAACCTATGTGTGTGATTATATGTCAGTATTACATTGTATATACCTGTATGTTGCGGTCGTTCAGGTGCTTATCTAATAGTTTCTTGAAACTATCGATGCCCCCCGCTGAGACCACCGCCTGTGGAAGGAAATTCCACATCCTCGCCGCTCTTACAGTAAAGAACCCTCTGCGTAGTTTAAGGTTAAACCTCTTTTTTTCTAATTTTAATGAGTGGCCACGAGTCTTGTTAAACTCCCTTCCGCAAAAAAGTTTTATCCCTATTGTGGGGTCACCAGTACGGTATTTGTAAATTGAAATCATATCCCCTCTCAAGCGTCTCTTCTCCAGAGAGAATAAGTTCAGTGCTCGCAACCTTTCCTCATAACTAATATCCTCCAGAACCTTTATTAGCTTTGTTGCCCTTCTTTGTACTCGCTCCATTTCCAGTACATCCTTCCTGTGGACTGGTGCCCAGAACTGGACAGCATACTCCAGGTGCGGCCAGAGTCTTGTAGAGTGGGAGAATTATCGTTTTATCTCTGAAGTTGATCCCCCTTTTAATGCCAATATTCTGTTTGCTTTGTTAGCAGCAGCTTGGCATTGCATGCCATTGCTGAGCCTATCATCTACTAGGGCCCCCAGGTCCTTTTCCATCCTAGATTCCCCCAGAGGTTCTCCCCCCAGTGTATAGATTGCATTCATATTTTTGCCACACAAATGCATTATTTTACATTTTTCTACATTGAATCTCATTTGCCATGTAGTTGCCCACCCCATTAATTTGTCCAGATCTTTTTGCAAGGTTTCCACATCCTGCGGAGAAGTTATTGCCCTGTTTAGCTTAGTATTGTTCAAAAATACAGAGATTGAACTGTTTCCCCCATCCTCCAGGTCGTTTATGAACAAATTAAACAGAATTGACCCCAGCACAGAACCTTGGGAGACCCCACTACCCACCCCTGACCATTCCGAGTACTCCCCATTTATCACCACCCTCTATACTCGCCCTTGTAGCCAATTTTCAATCCATGTACTTACCCTATGGTACATGCCAATGGACCTTATATGATGTGATACCATCATTAAAAAAAAAAAACACACACACACACACAGACGAACTTTAATGGCATTCTGATTCCTACTGTATTAAAGTGTATTGTATTTGTACTGTCTACCCTCAAGTTGTAAAGCGCTACGTAAACTGTTGGCGCTATATAAATCCTGTATAATAATAATAATAATAATTCCAGTCTTAGTCCATAGGGTTCAATAATGAGTTGGCCCACCCTTTGCAGCTATAACAACTTCAACTCTTCTGGGAAGGCTGTCCACAAGGTTTAGGAGCGTGTCTATGGGAATGTTTGACCATTCTTCCAGAAGCACATTTGTGAGATCAGGCACTGATGTTGGACGAGAAGGCCTGGCTCGCAGTCTTCACTCTAATTCATCCCAAAGGTGTTCTATTGGGTTGAGGTCAGGACTCTGTGCAGGCCAGTCAAGTTCCTCCACTCCAAACTCGCTCATCCATGTCTTTTTTGGACCTTGCTTTGTGCACTGGTCCAAAATCATTTGGTGGAGGGGGGATTATGGTGTGGGGTTGTTTTTCAGGGGTTAGACTTGGCCCCTTAGTTCCAATGAAGGGAACTCTTAAGGCATCAGCATACCAAGACATTTTGGACAATTTCATGCTCCCAACTTTGTGGAAACAGTTTGGGGATGGCCCCTTCCTGTTCCAACATGACTGCGCACCAGTGCACAAAGCAAGGTCCATAAAGACATGGATGAGCGAGTTTTTTTAATTCAATTTCCTTTCGATTTACCTTCAACTATTTAGTGCAAGGGCCTGCCTGATTACAAGCAAATTGAAAGTGTTTAGGTTTGACCTCATATTAGATGGTTTTGATAAATCTAAAAGAAATTTGTACAAGTCAATTATATAATGTGTAGCCAGCTTAAGACTTTGAAGACCTTTTGTTTTGATGAAATTTATTTAGCTGATTCAACCACCTTCAGTACGGTCCTTTTCCAGCACTTTTTGTTTCATGTAGCAGTTAGGGATGAGCTCGATGTTCGGGTTAATTATTGGGTGTTCGCCTGTTCGCAGAACAGTGAACATTATGGGGCATTCGTGGGAAATTCGAGAGCCGCGGAATGCCCCATAATGCACTGCGAGATCGCAGTGCATTGCTGTATGATGATTGGCCAAAGCATGCACCTGACCTGCATGCTTTGGCCAATCACAGCGCACCCTGCTGATAGAGAGGGACTAAGTCCACGCCCCACACTATATAAGGCTGCTTACACGGCGGCTGTGTGTAGTGTCGTTGGTGTGGACAGAGAGTCTTGGGTGGGACAGGATCTCCAACCCTGTGTCCGGGTCTTGTTGACAGCCAGCAGGGTGTGTGCCCAGGTGCACACAGCCCATATAACAAAGGGCTGGTGAGAGCAGAATAAGAAGGAAGGTGGAGTTGGAGCAGTGGCTGCTAGTGAGTATCTCTGTGTGAGGACAGATGCTGTGTGCATTAAGAAGCTCAAAGCTGTGTGCGTCCAAGGAGCCAGAAGCAGTGTGCATTGAGGGGCTTGAAGCTGTGTGCGTTTAGGAAGCCTAAAGACTGTATGCACCCAAGACCGTGGGCCTGGAAGATCTGGTGGTTGAGGTACCAGTACCTATAGCAGCAGTGCTGCTGAAGAGTAGCCAGGTGGGCTAGCATTTTCATTTGGATTTTGTGTATTTAATTGAAGCATGGACCCCTGCGTGGGATTCCTGGATGGACTTTTGTTTTGTTTTTCCCTTTAATAAACGTGGGCTACCAGGCCCTTAACTATATAAATGCCTCTCTGATGTGGACTCACTGCACCAAAACGCATCTATCCACTTGAGTTGAACATCCCCAATGTCACTATACACACACACACACACACACACACACACACACACACACACACACACACACACAGAGTATTCATTCTTTTCCTTATTAATGTAAACACAGCACCCCATATTGACAGGAAAACACAGAATTGTTGACATTTTTGCAGATTTATTAAAAAAGAAAAACTGAAATACCACATGGTTCTAAGTATTCAGACCCTTTGCTGTGACACTTATATATTTAACTAAGGTGCTGTCCATTTCTTCTGATCATCCTTAAGATGGTTCTACACCTTCATTTGAGTCCAGAGGTATTTGATTATACTGATTGGACTTGATTAGGAAAGCCACACACCTGTCTATATAAGACCTTACAGCTCACAGTGCATGTCAGAGCAAATGAGAATCATGAGGTCAAAGGAACTGCCTGAAGAGCTCAGAGACAGAATTGTGGCAAAGCACAGATCTGGCCAAGGTTACAAAAAAATTCTGCTGCACTTGAAGTTCCTAAGAGCACAGTGGTGTCCAAAATCTTTAAATGGAAGACGTTTGGGATGACCAGAACCCTTCTTAGAGCTGGCCATCTGGCCAAACTGAGCTATCGGGGGAGAAGAGCCATGCTGAGAGAGGTAAAGAAGAACCCAAAGATCACTGTGGCTGAGCTCCAGAGATGCAGTCGGGAGATGGGAGAAAGTTGTAGAAAGTCAACCATCACTGCAGTCCTCCACCAGTCGGGGCTTTATGGCAGAGTGGCCCGACGGAAGCCTCTCCTCAGTGCAAGACACATGAAAGCTCGCATGGAGTTTGCTAAAAAAACACCTGAAGGACTCCAAGATGGTGAGAAATAAGATTCTCTGGTCTGATGAGACCAAGATAGAACTTTTTGGCCTTAATTCTAAGCAGTATGTGTGGAGAAAACCAGCCACTGCTCATCACCTGTCCAATACAGTCCCAAGAGTGAAGCATGGTGGTGGCAGCATCATGCTGTGGGGGTGTTTTTCAGCTGTAGGGACAGGACGACTGGTTGCAATCGAGGGAAAATGAATGCGGCCAAGCACAGGGATATCCTGGACGAAAACCTTCTCCAGAGTGCTCAGGACCTAAGACTGGACCGAAGGTTTACCTTCCAACAAGACAATGACCCTAAGGACACAGCTAAAATAACGAAGGAGTGGCTTCACAACAACTCCTTGACTGTTCTTGAATGGCCCAGCCAGAGCCCTGACTTAAACCCAATTGAGCATCTCTGGAGAGACCTAAAAATGGCTGTCCACCAACGTTTACCATCCAACCTGACAGAACTGGAGAGAATCTGCAAGGAGGAATGGTAGAGGATCCCCAAATCCAGGTGTGAAAAACTTGTTGCATCTTTTCCAAAAAGACTCATGGCTGTATTAGATCAAAAGAGTGTTTCTACAAAATACTGAGCAAAGGGTCTGAATACTTAGGACCATGTGATATTTCAGTTTTTGGTTTTTTTTTAATAAATCTGCAAAAATGTCAAGAATTCTGTGTTTTTCTGTCAATATGGGGTGCTGTGTGTACATTAATGAGGAAAAAATGAACTTAAATGATTTTAGCAAATGGCTGCAATATAACAGAGTGAAAAATTTAAGGGGGTCTGAATACTTTCCGTCCCCACTCTCTCTCTCTCTATATATATATATATGCTGCATCCAGTGTAGCCTATATCTACAGTGCATTCGGTGGTGTACTGTTTCTAATACAGTGTGCACAGTTTCTATTACATTTCTGGTGGTGTACACAGTATCTAATACAGTGTAGTGTGGTGTTGCAAGACAAAAAATACATCATGTCCAGAAGGCCACCAAGGAGAGGCAGACGCTCACGGGCCACTAAAAGAGGGCAAGCAACCTCTGTTTCTACAGTCAACAGTGGTGGTCGTGGACATGGTGCATCCTCTGCAGGTGGCCGTGGGACACGTTTGTCCTTTTTTTCTGCTGCTGGCCGCGTTACTGAGCCACAACATGCAGAAGAGTTGGTGGAGTGGATAACAAAGCCGTCCTCCTCATCCTCTGTCACCCAGGCTCAGAGTAGTTTGCCTTCCAACGCAGCTGCCAAAGCGGCCTATTCCACTGGCTCATTGTCCACAGTCACTCCTTCCGTAGCCCCACCATAATGCACGGAGGAGTCCCCAGTATTATTCGACTACAGTGTCGGGTACATACTGCTGGAGGATGCGCAGTGATTTGCACGCTCCAATGTTGGTTCCCGGGTTGAGGAAGGGAGTAACGTGAGCCTAGAGAGAGGGGGTGCCACAGAAGGACAAGAAACTGGCAGTCATGTTCCCCCAGCTTCAGCATACTGCCAAGTTTGTTCCAGTGACGAGGAGGGAGGAGATGATGAGGTCACTGACTGTACTTGGGTGCCTGAGAGGAGGAGGAGAAGGCACAACTCCAACGAGGCAGGATGTCCTCTAGGGGGCAGCCACCCTATTGATTGCATCATACCGCAAAGCTCCGCAGGTGCATGGCGCAGCTGACTCCCCGCTGACTTTTAAAAGTTCTTTGGTGTGGGTTTGACATGTGTGCAGCAGATCGCACCATTGCTGTTTGCAACCTATGTCTGAAGCGGATCAAGCGTAGCCAGAACAGCAGTCGCTTGGGCACCACATGCTTGACCAGACATATGATGACCTGCTATGCAGTCCGTTGGCAACAGCACTTGAGAGACCCACATTAAAGAAAAAGGCGGACTTCTCCTTGCTCCTCATCTGGGATCTCCAACCCTACTATACCTCCAGTCCTCTCAAAAATCTGTACTGAGAGGAATGAAGGTTTAGTAATAGGTGTCCCAAGTACTTGCAGCCAATCTGCTAGCAGTATACCACCAATCGATGATTTTAGCAGGCAAATTTCCGTACCCCAGCTGCTAAACCGTAAAAAGAAATGCGGTCCCAGACATCCACATGCTCAGCATCTAAATACTAGCTTGGCCAAATTGCTAGCACTGCAAATGCTGCCTTTTCAGCTGGTAGACTCTGCCCCCTTTGATGAATTTGTGGAATCTGCTGTACCTCAGTGGCAGGTTCCAAAACGCCATTTCTTTACACGGAAGCCCATTCTGGCTCTCTACCGGCATATGGAAGGCAATGTTTTGGCCTCATTGGACAGGGCGGTCAGCAGTAAGGTTCATATTACTGCTGACTCATGGTCCAGCAGGCATGGGCAGGGACGTTTCCTTTCCTTCACGGCGCACTGGGTAACTCTGCTGGCAGCTGGGAAGGATGCAGGACAGGGTTTAGTATTGTTGGAGCTTGTTCCACCACCACGCCTCCAAAATGCTAGTGGTGATTCTGCCACAGCTCTCTCCTCCCCTCCCTATTCTTCTTCTTCCTCTATGCCCTCTTATGCAGATTTGTCCTCTGAACCAGCAGTGCTCCGTAAGCATTCAAGGGGCTATGCAAGCAGTCAGGCTAAAAGATGCCATGCGGTGCTTGAGTTGGTCTGCCTAGAGGCCAGGAGCCACACTGGGGCAGAAATTCTGGCAGCTCTGCAGGGGCAGGTTCAGAGGTGGTTGACGCACACCAGCTTCAGCCAGAAATGGTTGTATGCGAAAATGGCACCAACCTTCTCTCTGTCCTCTGACAGGGACACTTGATCCATGTTCCATGTTTGGCACATGTCCTGAATTTGCTGGTGCAGCGGTTCTTAAGCAGGTATCCAGGCTTACAGGATCTCCTGAGGCAGGCCAGAAAAGTCTGTGGTCATTTCTGCTGGTCATACAATGGCAGTGCTCGGCTGGCTGACATTGAAAGGTAATGCAACCTGCCCACCAACCGCCTCATTTGTGACATGCCCACCAGGTGGAACTCAATGTTGACAATGCTGCAGCGGCTGCACACACAGCAGAGGGCCATCAATGAGTACCTGTGCGAGTATAGCACTAGGACAGGGTCAGGGGAGCTTGGCTTCTTTTTGCCATGCCAGTGGCTACTGATCTAGGATGCATGCACTGTCCTGTCACCATTTGAGGAGGCCACAAGGATGGTGAGAAGCGGCAATGCATGCATCAGTGACACTCACTGTCCCTCTAGTCTTCCTGCTGGAGCACACGCTTCGAGGAATCATGGACAGGGCACTTGAGGCAGAACAGCAGGAGGAATAGGAGGACTTTCTTTCCTCTCAAGGCCTCCTTTATCCAGATAGCATTCCTGCGGGCCCGCCAAACACACAGAAAGAAGAGGAGGATTGTGTCAGCATGGAGAGGATAACACTCAGCAGCAGTCTTCAAGACATGGTTTTCAGTCCCCAGAAACCCAAGGAGTTGTACGTGGCTGGGAGGAGGTAGTTATGGATCATGTGATCCTTAGTGACCCAGAGGACTCCCTGATTCTGCAAAGCCTGCAAAAGGACCCTGGGATTCGTGGTAGTAAGGAGAGGGATCATTAATGGCTGGCAACCCTTCTTGATCCACGTTACAAGGGTAAGGTTGCAGAACTCATCCTGCCTTTGCAGAGGGAGCAGAGGATGAAACATCTTCAAGAAGCCTTGAAGAAAGTTTTGTGCAATTCATTTCCAGACCCTGGGAGGTTACCAATTCCTGGTGCTGGACAATGTGTTGCTGGGGCTTCGTTCAGTCAAAGGAAGAGGGGTGGAGAAGATGGACGACTGACTGACTTTAAACAATTTTTTAGTCCTCAGCGCCAAGGTCTGATCGGTTCAAGCAACCATCGCCAGCGTCTGCATTATATGGTCCAGGAATATCTAGGGGCAAGAGCAGACTTGGAGACCTTTCCAACAGATCATCCACTGGGTTACTGGGTCTTGAGAATGGACCATTGGCCAGAACTTGCTCAATATGCAATTGAGCTACTGCCTCTCCTGCATCCAGCGTGCTTTCTGAACGCACATTCAGTGCTGCTGAAGGGTTTGTAACGGATCAAAGAGAGCACCTGTCCACAGACTCAGTTGATAGGCTCACATTCATAAAAATGAATCAGTCTTGGATCAGCAGCTGTCAAACACCTGATGCTGATTGTCAAGGCCAGGATATATAAAAATCTTCATAATTCATGAAAAACTCAGCTAAGGAGTCGTCATACTACAGGAGCGCCCCCCACCAGATAAGGTTGAGTGGATCACCCTCTCCAAGTGGAGGTCAATATACAAAACTCATGTTGAAACAAAGTCACCTGAGCAACAGTGCCCTTTTCACAAAAACAAAAGATACCTGTTTTGTTCTCCTCTTGAAACCACTTAAGACAAGAATAGAGAGAAACTGTTTCTTCAGACAATCAACTCATTGCAAAGCAGAAAGATATTTACCTGTCCTTGTTGGGTAGATGAAAGGATAGACCCAACACTGCCATAAAAAGTTACACAGATATGTAACTAGATTGTTCTCACAGAGAAATTACCCTTATCTAATGGAACCCATTGTTTAGACTCTAGGAAATGTGTAGACAGCTAAACTCTATCTAAAATATTAATTGAGTCTGTCCAAAGTTCACCTCAAAAGACTTTTAGGAAGACATTTGAGAGTTGTGCATGCAGCATTATTTTAAAATACCTATATTTGAATTTAAGTCACTCAAATTATATATTATATTCCAGGCCATAAATACAATTATGATTTTAGTGTCTACTGACCCAATGATAATTCTGTCGTAGGGTAAAAACATAAGACTTAGATGTAAGAACAAATTAGAAATAAGAATTGTTTTAAAATGCCAATCAGTGTTATGAAAGACATATGAATCGTGACTATAACTGTATAAAAATATACCTGTAGCATGTGTTTTCCTAGATAAACAAGTATTCACAGGATATACAAGAATTATACATTTATCCATGTATATAACCATTTTATGTGATATTGATTAATATAATATATATATATAATATATTTCAGCACTAATATACAAACAGATACACATTATGAAAATAGAACATATTATTTAACAGATAGTTCAGAACATGTTTTTCTGCCCTCAGACATGCCTAGTGGTTGAAGACGATATTACCTGAACTCACCAAAGTAAATCATTGAAACAGTGGTGAGATGCTGACCATATATTGATAATATTTTCTCTTCCCAAAATCATAGGAATTGTATCTTACTGTATACATTGTATCTTATCCAATACTGTGTGAAGGGAAAATTATAGGAATCGTATTTTACCGTTTACATTTTATCTTATCCAATACTGTGTGAAGGGTAGTTTAGTATTAAACAATTGTCCCACGTTATTGGCCTTGTGTGTTGAAGCCGCTTGTGGGTAAAATTAAGACCAAACTGTATTACAACAAATTTGGCTACTGTGGTCCCAGGGAAATTATTTATCGCCCCATTCAATCTGGTAGCTCTGTTAAATTACTACTTCCTTCAAACTTATAATATCTAACTGTTGACTCCACTAGACATACTTTGTATTCCTTCCGGCTGGAGAAATTCAGAGGATTGTTTTCTCGAGCGACAAGAGATATTGGGGGTTATTTATGAAAGGCAAATCCACTTTGCACTACAAGTGCACTTTTAAGTACACTGAAAGTGCACTTGGAAGTGCAGTCGCTCTAAATCTAAGGGGTAGATCTGAAATGAGTGGAAGCTAAAATGCTGCTTTTTATTTTCCTTGCATGTCCCCCTCGGATCTAGAGCGACTTTACTTCCAAGTGCACTTTTAGTGCCCTTTCAAGTGCACTTGCAGTGCAAAGTGGATTTTCCTTTAGTAAAAAACCCCCATTGTGTTTTTGAACTTAAGGCGTGATTACCGCAAATCTTTTTAACATAGTCATTTGGGCTATCCTTGGGTTATTTATCAAATATTAAGCAAAATAGTTTTTTTGCCGCGTTGATATCTTCGGTAGGGTGTATGAAATATTAATCACCAGAAATCCCAGTTCTGTATGAAATTGTATAATTATACTTGTAAATTGATAAAAAATGATTTACTTATTAATTTTATTGGGAAATATTTATACATTGGTAAAAATTCCCCATAGATTAACGAACTCAGGAAATTATTGTGGTATGTTACTGATTGTCTGAACAAAGTTCACATTTTTACCGTAAGGTTGGAGGCACTGCGCAAAACACTAAAATTTTTTTTTTTTTTTTTTTTATAATCTTTATTTATCAAAACAATTTTACAATTTTTTACATATATAGCAAAACATATACACATCCAAAACAATTAAAAGAACCCATTTTTCAAACTCGAAATCCTCTTCCTGTCTCTATATAGGGCAAAACACTAAAATTTAATGTAATTCAAATTCCCCATATCTATTATTAAGATTCCATACCACACTCACAACATGATGTAACTGATTGAATTTGCTATGGATGCGGGATCCCTTGAAGACTACCTATGCTGAATATCCTATTCCTTCTCAATCTTGATGATGCTAGCTTCCAACAAGATTTTCGGTTTAGGGCACCACCACCACCCAAAGCCCAATTCTTCTGCACCTGTTTAACAGGGGCATGTAATTACAATTTTTGATATAATATTTCACAGCAGGGCCCGTTCCTGCGCCCAACAAGAGTATCTGTGAGGGGTTACAGTGTTGTGGCACCACCACCACCCAAGGCCCAATTTTTCTGCCCCTGTTTAACAGGGCCATGTAATTTCAAATTTTTGAATATAATATTTCACAGCAGGGCCCGACGAGTAACTGTGAGGGCTTACAGTGTTCTGGTACCACCAACACCTGAGGTCCAATTTTCTGCAGAGTATATAGGGCAGGCTATATAGTATATATACTGCTGTTCAGAGTATATAGTGCCTGGGGGGCCCCCCACGCCATTTAAAAAAAAAATTTTGATGCGGGGTTCCCCTTAATATCCATACCAGACCTGAAGGGACATTTTCATTTTTTTTCTTTCTTTCTTTATTTATTATGGTCAAAAATGAAAAAATATAATTCAAAACAATTTTTTTTGTAAGTAAAATATTGCAGATATGATCAGTAACACAATACCTGGTCGGGGTTCTCGGTCTTTATGTCTGCCTCAGATATTCCAAGGACAGCAGAGATTTTGGGGGTCAGGTACCAGGATCCGTCCGCATTCTGCACGGTGATCAGCCTCACAAGAGGGGGGGGCTCCACATCTTCAATTAGAACAATAAATAAATAAATTTATATATATATATATATAAAACACACACACACTATTACCACTGTTAATATCTGGTGGCTGCAACCATTTTTGTCAGGTTGTTTTTCCTTTATTATGAACTGGTGATCCTGCCAGTAACAGGCTCCCTGTCCTAGGGTGACAACACTCACTGTACTGCACCTATGAAGGAGCAGACTTGTCACCCTAGGATGCTTCCCTGATTTGAACTACAAACACCCCCTCTCCCCGCTTAATTTCTGTTACAGTGGGGAAGGTGTTTTTTAGTCCAGAGAAGTGGAAGTGGAAGAACCAATAATGCTGCTTGATAAGCAGTGCAGAGATTACAGAAATAGATCAGCTCACTGGATTTCTGGCAGAATCACACTGTGTTTTCAATGGAATATTTAAAGAGTAACTCCAATTTTGTGGGTGATTTATGTACATTATAAGGATTTTAACAAACTTTGTTGCAGATTCCTACCTTTTGTTATTCTGAAGAAATCCCTGTGTTTGTCTGCGTCCTTGTGGGAGTGAGTCTAATGGGAGTGGTTTAACCACTTCCCACCCGGCCCATAGCAGATGACGGCCGGGCAGTGGTTCAGTTATCCTGACTAAGCGTCATATGACGTCCAGCAGGATAACATGCCGCCGCGCGCCCTGACAGACGCGAGTAGAGGACAGCCGATTGGCGGCTCTCCTGACAGGGGGGGTCTGCGCTGATTGTTTATCAGCGCAGCCCCCCCTCAGATCACCACACTGGACCACCAGGAAAGGGGGCAACATGTGGATGGCCAGGTATGTACCCCATGGCCATCCACATGTGCCCAATGTGCCCAGTCAGTGCCCAAAAATGGCACCATTATATAGCACCAGTGCCATCAATCAGTGTCATTAGTGCCACCCATCAGTGTCCATCGGTGCCACCTGTCAGTGCCCATCAGTGCCCTTCAGTGCACACCTATCAGTGCCCATCCATGCCACCTATCAGTGCCACCAATAAGTTCCCATCAGTGCCACCCATAAGTACCCATCAATGCCACCTACAAATGCCCATCAGTGTCACCTATGAGTGCCCATCAGTGCCGCATACCAGTGCCACCTATCAGTGCCACCTATCAGTGCCCATCAGTGCCACCTATCAGTGCCCATCAGTGCCACCTCATCGATGCCTATCAGTGCCGCCGTATCAGTGCCTGTCAGTGCAGCCATATCAGTGCCCATCATTGAAGAAGAAAACGTACTTATTTCCAAAAATTTTTACCAGAAACAAAGAAAAACACTTTTTTTTTTGTTGCGCAAAAAATAAAAACCGCAGAGGTGATCAAATACCACCAAAAGAAAGCTCTATTTGTGGGAACAAAATGATAAAAAAATTGTTTGGGTACAGTGTGGCGTGACCGCACAATTGTCAATCAAACTGCGACAGCGCTGAAAGCTGAAAATTGGCCTGGGCGGGAAGGTGTCTAAGTGCCTGGTATTGAAGTGGTTAATAATTATCAATCAGCTGTGCACCTGCAGGGCACTAATGAGGAAAGCTGCTGGGCCTGCATCCCTTTAGACATGATTTCCTATTGGAAGTATCTCACTCAAAATTAGTTTATTTTTATTTTTTTCAAACTTATGCCGCGTACACACGATCAGGATTTTGGTAGGAAAAAAATATGATGCTTTTTCCGATGAAATTCCGCTCAAGCTTGCCTTGCATACACACGGTCACACACAAGTTTGCTGAACTTTCGACCGTTAAGAACGCGGTGATGTACAACACTACGACGAGCCGAGAAAATGAAGTTCAATGCTTACGAGCATGCGTCGAATTGTTTCCGAGCATGCGTAGGAAATTTGCACGTCGGAATTGCTACAGACGATCGCATTTTCGGATAGGAACTTCTTCCGACCGAAAAATTGAGAACATGCTCTCAATCTTTTGCTGCCTGGAATTCCGCCAGCAAAAGTCAGATGGAGCATGCACACGGTCGCATTTTACGACCAAAAGCTCACATCGGTCTTTTGCTGGCCGAATTTCTAATCGTGTGTACGCGGCATTAGTTTTATTGTAAGTTTTTCTAAGTAAAAATTTTTGTTGCAGGGGATGAAATCTGGCTTGATCTTGTGTTTCTGCTAAGCGGTGTCCATCCAATCAATCCATCCCCCACACAATTAAAAAGTACCCCCTAGGAGCACACTTAACCCTTTGTTCGCCCCTGATGTTAACCCCTTCCCTGCCAGTGTCTTTAGTACAGTAACAGTGCATATTTTTAGCAGTGATCACTGTAATAATGTCACTGGTTCCTAAAAAAGTGTCAAAAGCCTCAGGTGTCTGATTTGTCCGCCGCAGTCCTGCTAAAAATCACTGATCACCACCATTACTAGTAAAAAAAAAGAAAAAAAATGCCATAAAAATATCCTATAGTTTGTAGACGCGATAACTTTTGCGCAAACCAATCAATATACGCTTATTGGGATTTTTTTTTTACCAAAAACATGTAACAGAATACATATTGGCCTAAATTGATGAAGAAATCAGATTTTTTACTTTTGGATAGGTTTCATGACAGAAAGTAAAAAAAAATTGATTTTTTTTTAAATTGTCGGTCTTTTTTTGTTTATAACGCAAAAAATAAAAACCACAGAGGTGATCAATTACCACCAAAAGAAAGCTCGATTTGTGGGAAAAAGGGACATAAACTTTATTTGGGTACAGCGTCGCATGACTGCGCAATTGTCAGTTAAAGTTACACAGAGCTGTATCGCAAAAAATGGCTTGGTCATGAGGGGGGGGGGGTAAAACCTTCCATGGCTCAAGTGGTTAACATGTTAATGTCATTTGAAAAGTTGTTTTTAATATTTTTTACATCTCAGGCTTTCATTATAATAATCCCTGGTGATCCTGCCATGAAGGTCTTTGTTCAGGCACTTCCTGTTGTAGGCCTCTGTCCCTTTTTCCCCAGTTGTGCTCCTGCCTTGTCACCCATTTAGCGCGCTCAGAGATCAGAGACGGTTAGGGAAAAGCCAAATGGATAAGCCGAAAGCCAGCTCACAGCATGGGACCTTAAAGGTTATCTCTCAGCATCTCCAAAATTCAACCCCGCTTCCATTCTAGGGCAGGTCCCAACATTCATATTTTTCTTTTAACCTTGTGAAAAAACAGCTTTAAAGTGACATTAAAGATTCTATTTTTTTTTAAACAACAAGCATGTTATACTTACCTGCTCTGTGTAATGGTTTTGCACAGAGCAGACACGGTTCTCTTCTTTTAAGGTTCCCCGCTGGCGCTCCTGGCTCCTCCTCCTCAAGCAGTGCCCCCAGAGAAAGCTGCTTGCTCTGGGGGCACCGCTGCATGCTCGCTCCCGAGCCATCGCTCTATGCGTTCATAAAACACATAGAGCCGCAGCTCGGCCCCGTCCTCCCACCCGGCTATCTCTCCTCACTGGCTCATTGGCTGTGATTGACAGCAGCGGGAGCCCATTAGCTCAGCCAATGAGGAGGGAGAGACCCGGGACAGCCGAGGCTCTCGTGAACATCGCTGGATCAGTGGGAACTTAGATAAGGATGGGGGGCGCTGCACACAGACGGGTTTTTTTTTTACCTTCATGCATAGAATGCATAAAGGTAAAAGTTCAGCCTTTAAAAAGACTTTAATTATTCTCTGTGACATTGACACCAGACTTGTTCATTTCTTCCAAAAGCAGCTCAGTTCCTATTGTTGCAGACACACCAGTACCGGGACAGGGTCATCCAGGGCAAGGATCTGAAACTACGCCCCCCTCCCCCACTGTTACTACATATCATAGAATAGGTCAACCACCCTGGGTTTATTCTTTGTCCCCTTACTTCACTGCGCCTGGGGCAGCCACCCCTCCTGCCCACCCCTTGCCCCAGCTCTGAGACACCCCCCCAGATCTACATTTCCCTATACATTGTGGGGGCAGGCTCTTGGGAGTAGAGACAATGGTATTGTTTTACTTGGAAGGAAATGAATGTATGCATCTGGGCATGGATGGAGAAGGGCATGGATGGGTGAAGATCTGTTGTTCAGCAAGACAGAACAAAGGGGAGGGCTGACTGTGGATTTCAGTGTTGTCCGCCCAAAACAGGAAGTTAAGAGCTACCTGGATTTCTGGCAGATCAACTGGTATTTTTCTGTACTGGAAGCATTTATATGGACAAAACCTGGGGACATGTACATGTAATGGAGAATTATTTTTTTATTGCCTGACATACACTTTAAACATGACTAGAAAATAAGGATGACTGTTCCTACCTGCTTTGTAAATTATGTCATCATAGCTATCAAAATGTGGTCTCTCAAAACTACATGATCCTAAAACAGAACAGAAAGAAAACTAAAATGAGTATTTATATATATATATACACACACACACACACACAATTACCACTGTTAATATCTGGTGGCTGCAATCATTTTTGTCAGGTTGTTTTTCCTTTATTATGAACTGGTGATCCTGCCAGTAACACGCTCCCTGTCCTAGGGTGACAACGCTCACTGTACTGCACCTATGAAGGAGCAGACTTGTCACCCTAGGCTGCTTCCCTGATTTGAACTACAAACCCCCCCACCTCCCCCCGCTTCATTTCTGTTACAGTGGGGAAGGTGTTTTTTAGTCCAGAGAAGTGGAAATGGAAGAACCAATAATGCTGCTTGATAAGCAGCACAGAGTTACAGAAATAGATCAGCTCACTGGATTTCTGGCAGAATCACACTGTGTTTTTTCCACCTATTGAACAGATATAAGAAAACGTTTTCAATGGAATATTTAAAGAGTAACTATGCTTTTGTTGAGAAAAAAATAATCTGGGTGATTTATGTACATTATAAGGATTTTAACAAACTTTGTTGCAGATTCCTACCTTTTGTTATTATGAAGAAATCCCTGTGTGTTTGTCTGCGTCCTTGTGGGAGTGAGTCTAATGGGAGTGGTTTAATAATTATCAATCAGCTGTGCACCTGCAGGGCACTAATGAGGAAAGCTGCTGGGCCTGCATCCCTTTAGACATGATTTCCTATTGGAAGTATCTCACTCAAAATTAGTTTATCGTGTGTACTTATGCCGCGTAGACACGATTGGGATTTTGGTCAGAAAAAGATATGATGGCTTTTCCGACGGAATTCCGCTCAAGCTTGCCTTGCATACACGCGGTCACACAAAAGTTCGCTGAACTTTCGACCGCCAAGAACGCGGTGATGTACAACACTACGATGAGCCGAGAAAATAAAGTTCAATGCTTATGAGCATGCGTCGAATTGTTTCTGAGCATGCGTAGGAATTTTGTGCGTCGGAATTGCTACAGACGATCGCATTTTTGGATAGGAAATTTTTCCAACAGAAAAATTGAGAACCTGCTCTCAATCTTTTGCCAGATGTAATTCTGCCAGCAAAAGTCAGATGGAGCTCACATCGGTCTTTTGCTGGATGAATTTCCAATCGTGTGTACGCAACATTAGTTTTATTGTAAGTATTTCAAAGTAAAATTTTTTGTTGCAGGGGATGAAATCTGGCTTGATCTTGTGTTTCTGCTAAGAAGTGTTTATCCAATCAGTCCATCCCCCACACAATTAAAAAGTACCCCCTAGGAGCACACTTAACCCTTTGTTCGCCCCTGATGTTAACCCCTTCCCTGCCAGTGTCTTTAGTACAGTAACAGTGCATATTTTTAGCACTGATCACTGTAATAATGTCGCTGGTTCCTAAAAAAAAGTGTCAAAAGTATCAGGTGTCTGATTTGTCCGCCGCAGTCCCGCTAAAAATCACTGATTGCCACCATTACTAGTAAAAAAAAAAAGAAAAAAATGCCATAAAAATATCCCATAGTTTGTAGACACGATAACGTTTGCGCAAACCAATCAATATACTCTTATTGGGATTTTTTTTTTACCAAAAACATGTAGCAGAATACATATTGGCCTAAATTGATGAAGAAATCAGATTTTTTACTTTTGGATAGGTTTCATGACAGAAAGTAAAAAAAAATTGATTTTTTTTTTTAAATTGTCGGTCTTTTTTTGTTTATAACGCAAAAAATAAAAACTACAGAGGTGATCAATTACCACCAAAAGAAAGCTCGATTTGTGGGAAAAAGGGACATAAACTTTATTTGGGTACAGCGTCGCAATTGTCAGTTAAAGTTACACAGAGCTGTATCGCAAAAAATGGCTTGGTCATGAAGGGGGGGGGTTAAAACCTTCTGTGCCTCAAGTGGTTAACATGTTAATGTCATTTGAAAAGTTGTTTTTAATATTTTTTACATCTCAGGCTTTCATTATAATAATCCCTGGTGATCCTGCCATGAAGGCCTTTGTTCAGGCACTTCCTGTTGTAGGGCTCTGTCCCTTTCTCCCAATTGTGCTCCTGCCTTGTCACCCATTTAGCACACTCAGAGATCAGAGACGGTTAGGGAAAAGCCAAATGGATAAGCCGAAAGCCAGCTCACAGCATGGGACCTTAAAGGTTATCTCCAAGCATCTCCAAAATTCAACCGCGCTTCCATTCTAGGGCAGGTCCCAACATTAATATTTTTCTTTTAACTTTGTGAATAAACAGATTTCAAGTGGTATTAAAGATTCTATTTTTTTTTAAACAACAAGCATGTTATACTTACCTGCTCTGTGTAATGGTTTTGCACAGAGCAGACACGGTCCTCTTCTTTTAAAGTTCCCTGCCGGCGCTCCTGGCTCCTCCTCCTCAAGCAGTGCCCCCAGAGAAAGCTGCTCGCTCCCGAGCCTTCACTCTATCCATTCATAAAACACATAGAGCCGCAGGTCAGCCACGTCCTCCCACCCCGCTATCTCTCCTCATTGGCTCACTGGCTGTGATTGACAGCAGCGGGAGCCCATTGGAGAGACCCGGGACAGCCGAGGCTCTTGTGAACATTGCTGGATCAGAGGGGGTTTAGATAAGGATGGGGGGCGCTACACACAGACGTTTTTGTTTTTTTCCTTCATGCATAGAATGCATAAAGGTAAAAGTTCAGCCATTAAAATAACTTTAATTATTCTCTGTGACATTTACACCAGACTTGTTCATTCAAAGGCAGCTCAGTTCCATTGATGCACACAAACCAGTACCGGGACAGGGTCGTCCAGGGCAAGGATCTGAAACTGCGCCCCCCTCCCCCACTGTTACTACATACCGTAGAATAGGTCAACCACCCTGTGTTTATTCTTTGTCCCCTTACTTCACTGCGCCAAGTCTAATCGTCAGCACACCTTGACCCAACCCTGCCTCCCCCAATGAGGTAAGACCTATTATTTTCCCCTTTTCCACACATTTTGTTTACCCCCTACTTTACTACAGCCTAGCTAGTCAAACCCCAGTCATGTAGGCCTTCCGCTTATGCTGCGCCTGCAGCAGTTCTTGGCCTGTGACTTTTTATAAATGGGAATCAGCCATCGGTCTTTTGCTCATGAAGGGATTCTCAAAATTCTGCCAATAAAAGGTTTTTTAGGTTGGAAATATCACAGGGCACCCCGAGCAAGGGTGCCAACTTCAAGAACACGTGACTAGTCCCCCTGCAGTGTACAATCTCTTACCCGGTTGTACATTTCTCTGAGATGGCCCTTCATCTGTATATTAAAGTAAGGCTTTATCAAGAAAGAAAATCACTTAAAGAGGAAGTAAACCCTCAGAAAAAATAAAAATACACCCTGCAAGACAAAGGCATAATGAGCTAGTATGCATAGCAAACCAGCTCATTATGAATTACTTACCTGAGATCGAAGCCCCCGAGTGACTTCCAGGTATCGCTGCTCCGGCACTGTGAGTGGCCGGAGCAGCGATGAAGTCACTCCGGCGCATGCGTGTGGGACCCGCCAGTTACGGCGCCATCGCCCTCGGAAACGGCATGATCGCCCTTGGAAACGCCATGCTCAGTGCGCCTGCGCCATTGTCTACAGCCCGCATACGCCGTAGACATCGGTACAGTCTTTTTTTTGCAAATATCTCCTAAATCTGGGCGGCACAGTGGTGTAGTGGCAGGCAAATCGAGGAAAGCTGGAAGCCGCACACCGGTATAATGATGAATGCTTTATTTAAAAAGCTGAATCATGAAGAAACACAAAACATAGCAGCAGAAGCGTACAAAAGCAGCTGACGCGTTTCACACTACGATGAGTGCTTATTCATTGCTATGTATAAGCACTCATCGTAGTGTGAAACGCGTCAGCTGCTTTTGTACGCTTCTGCTGCTATGTTTTGTGTTTCTTCATGATTCAGCTTTTTAAATAAAGCATTCATCATTATACCGGTGTGCGGGTTCCAGCTTTCCTCGATTTGCCTGCCTCATCTTGCATCAGCCAGCACCTGGGACTCTTCCCTCTTGAAGGACAATACTGTACTGGCTTTCATCTCCCCTGGTCTGCACCTACCTGAGCGGTGGGACCCCTCTCTGCTTAGCTTACATTTCTGGATTTATACAGTGGTGTAGTGGGTAGCACTCTCACCTAGCAGTAAAAAGGGTCGCTGGTTCGAATCTCAACCATGACACTATCTGCCTGGAGTTTTGCATGTTCTCCCTGTGCCTGTGTGGGGTTCCTCGCACACTCCAAAGACGTGCTGGTAAGTTAATTAGCTTCTGTCCAAAATTGGCCCTAGTATATGAATGTGAGTTGGGGACCTTGGATTTGTGGGCTCCTTGAGGGTAGGGATCGATGTGAGTGTGTGATATATGTGTGGAGCGTTGTGTAAATTGACGGCCCAATATGGGTACTTTAAATAAATAATAATATAATAGATGAGCATCTTAATGAGACGCAATGTACAGGGATAGGGACCATTGTAGACACCCACCCACACTCACTCAGGTTGAGCTGGATGGATTGGTGTCTTTATCCAACCATACCATATAACTATGTAACCGTGTAGGTTAAGGAGATTTTGCAAGCACCTACAGGTAAGCCTTAATCTAGGCTTACCTGTAGGTGAAAGTTGTCCGAGAGGGTTTACAACCACTTTAAAGTATAAGTAAATCCAAAATCTATTTTTCAGTAGGTTTGGCATCATGTCTCACTGTATAGTTTTCTATCAAAGCAAATCCTTTTTTGTGAATCTGTTACACTATTTATAGCACTGAAATAAGAGAGAATATTCAACGCTGACATAAAAGGACACAGTTAAGGTGAACTGCTAGCAAACACTCAAGGCTAATTCAAACAATACCTCAAATGAACAACAAAATATATAAAAGTGTAGCGCAATTCATGAATGTCCATAAAATGAAACAAAATATAACAGTGTGGCCAATCTTTTCATGGCCCACTGGGAGGAAGATGTTATATTCCAGGATCGCCCTCCCCAATTGTCATGCTACAAGAGGTACATTGACAATTTAATTATGACCTGGGAAGGTGACATGTCCAGCTTACAGTCATTCATGGGTAAATTAAATAACAACAATAAAAATATACAGCTCACCTGGACTATTGACCATCAGCAGATCACCTTCTTGGATTTGGAAATTTTTAAAAGCGATGTTGGTTTCTAGACTAGAAACCATTTTAAGGCCACCGACCGGAATGCTTACATTCCATTAAACAGTTGCCATCATAGGTCATGGTTGTGTAATATTCCTAGGGGCCAATTCATTTGACTCAGATGCAATTGCAAGTCAGAAGATGATTTTCTATCCCAATCTCAGGTTTTAGCGACTCGTTTCAAGCAGAAAGGGTACGTACAGTCTATGATTGATTCCGAAAATTGATAAAGTCAGGCTTACAGATAGGAGCACTATCGTGGCAGATAAAACTAAGACTTCTGATGCTGAAAACAATACTGCTGGTTATAGAGTTGTATTGGATTACAGTATCCAATACAGGAAGTTTGAGAGAATCATAGCTAAACAATGGCCGATTCTGAAATGTGATCGGACCCTGGGACCAGTTCTCCCTCAACATCCTAAGTTCACATAGCGTAAAGCACCCTCTCTTCATGACCGCTTGGCTCCGGGTGTGGTTGATCCATCCAAAATTGTGGACAACAGGCTATTCAGCTTTCTGTCTGGTTTCTATGCATGTGGCAGATGTGCCACCTGCAGGAATGCCAGTAAAAACATCAAAAAGCGGAAAGAGTTTGTTTCAAGTGTCACACAAAAATGTTAGCAGATTGAAAGTCTGATTACATGTACATCTGTGGGGGTGGTATATATGCTTGAGTGTGACTGTGGCCTACAATATGTAGGTCGCACTTCAAGAGCACTACATGTACGGGTGGGTGAACATATTAGCAATATCAAAAGGGGAGTTAAGACTCATAGTGTATCCAGGCACTTCAGAATCTGCCACCAGAGAGACCCTAAATGCTTGAAGTTTTGGGGTATAGAAAAAGTTCCCCGTCATTGGAGAGCAGGTCATTATATCAGACAGTTGAGCAGTAGAGAATCCTTCTGGATTTATGAAACCAAGTTTATGTCGCCTGCGGGGATGAATGTTGACTTCAATCCCAACCGTTTTATCTCCAATAGATAATTGTTTTGTTTTTGGGTCACTTATTCAATCCTGATTTTAAGTGGTTTTATTCTTATGTTTATGGATTTATGTGTGGTTTGACCATCAAGATGGCCGCGGATTAACATCTTTACTTTATTTCATGTTTTTAAACATTTTACAAATAAATAAGTGCTTGCTAACATTGGGTAACCCCCCCCCCCCCATATATATATATATATATATATATATATATATATTTTTTTTTTTTGTTTTGTTTTTTTTGTTTATATATATACTTTTTAATCTTATAATCATCTTTTTATACTTATGCAAATTAGAGGCGTTTGTTCTTTCTTTTTTCTTTCTTTTTTTACATATATGAGGAACGTTTGTTCCCTATATGCAATTTTAAATAAATTAGCGTCTTTTTTGTATTTATAAGCACATTAGCACTTTCTATGTTTTCTATGTAATCATCTACAGCAGTGGTTTGATGGGATTATTTGTGATGCCACAGGTCATTCGACCGCTGTATCCGGAATCCTGATTGGCTGAGTGATGGTTTCCATGGCATTATTTACAACGCAGCGGGCTGTCTGTGTGTACCCTGCCCCATGCTGAGGAAGTCCTGCCTACGGACATAGCGCGTACGGGGGTCAGGGATCACACATGACGTCACCCGCGGCCATCTCGTTGGTAACACTACACGCTTATGTGTCTGCACTCGGAACTGAGTGCAGCTTCATGTAAGTACAATTGATCGTTTTCTTATTACAATAAAGTGGCAAACAGAGAGCATTAGATCGCTGTGTCTTTTTCCTTACACACGCTGTATCATCTCACTGACTGGACGAGCATTGGATGTTTCATCTGCGGATTACTTGCCTGGTATTCCAATACCGCTATGTGACCTGTTTCAGGTCGAGTCCTGGAGGTGAGAGGTCATTCTTTGTGGTGGAGGGGTCACAGACACCTGATTGAAGATCTTCTGCCTTGTGTGTCACCTGCACTTTAGTTATTCCAGTAGTTCATTTACAGCACTTCCTGTTGCAGGCTGACAACATTTAGCATTTAGCCACTGCCTCATAATAAAGAGCAGCACTGTCAGTCTGTTGTGCACGTTCCTGTTGGCCATTGAGCTGCCTATCTGATAGACCCAATTAGCAGCCCAAAGCCAACTGAACCGGAACAAAGCCGGAGATAAAATTCAAAATCTTTAATGACACAGATTTTCTGGTGGGGCACAGCCCTTGGGCATTATATGTTTAACCACTTCCAGCCCAAGCCAATTCTGACACTTCTCTCCTACATGTAAAAATCATCATTTTATTTCTACAAAATTACTCAGAACCCCCAAACATTATATATATTTTTTAACAGAGACTCTAGGGAATAAAATGGCGGTCATTGCAACTTTTTATGTCACACGGTATTTGCGCAGCAATTTTTCAAACGCGTTTTTTGGGAAAAAAAACTGTTTCATGAATTAAAAAAAAAAAGTTAGCCCAATTGTTTTGTATAATGTGAAAGATGAGTATAGATAACATGTCATGCTTTAAAATTGTGCTGTGTGGAATGGCGCCAAACTTTGGTACTTAAAAATCTCCATAGGCAATGCTTTAAATTTGTTTACCTGTTTAGAGTTACAGAGGAGGTCTTGGGGTAGAATTATTGCTCTTGCTCTAACGCACACGAAAATACCTTACATGTGTGATTTGAATGCTGTTTACATATATGGGCATGACTTACGTATGCGGTTGCTTCTGTGCGCGAACACGTGGGGTTGGGCGTGGTTTACATTTTTTATTTATTTTTTTATTCTTTATTTTACCTTTATTTTTTATTTTTACACGTTCTCTTTAAAAAAAACAAAAACATTTTTTATCACTTTTATTCATTGTACAAGGAATTTAAACATCCTTTGCAATAGGAATAGTGTGTGACAGGTCCTCTTTATGGAGATGTGGGGTCTATGCGCCGGAGGGTGGCGGGAGGGGTCGTCCCCTCCCACCGCCTGTAAGAATGATCAAGCGGCTGAACTGCCACTGTGATTGTTCTTATGGTGAAGAGAATCGCCAGCCAAAAAAAAGATAAAATCCGGATGATGTCTGTAGCTGTACCCATCATTCAGATATCCCCACTCAAAGTACCTTGGGCGGGAAGTGATTAATAATAATGGGATTTTTGACTTACCGTAAAATCCATTTCTCTGAGTTCATTGACAGACACAGTGCTCCATTATTCAGAACCATAGGGTTATACCGCCCCCTACAGTAGGACACTAGG
Organism: Aquarana catesbeiana; assembly: GCF_042186555.1. Taxonomy (NCBI): domain Eukaryota; kingdom Metazoa; phylum Chordata; class Amphibia; order Anura; family Ranidae; genus Aquarana; species Aquarana catesbeiana. The sequence continues at coordinate 947,290,122 of NC_133324.1, read as the reverse complement.
CATCTATGGACAGTCCTAGGCGGTATATCTCTCTGCTATAGGCCTTCAGTTTAGTAACAAGCAGTGTCAGAAGTATTAAAACTCCTTAGAGGTGGGTGCTGTGTCTGTCAATGAACTCAGAGAAATGGATTTTACGGTAAGTCAAAAATGCCATTTTCTCTTTCATTCATTGACAGACTCAATTATTCAGAACCATAGGGATGTCCCAAAGCAGTGCCAAACATGAGGGATGGGACAACGAAAAATCCCAAGTCTAACACAAGAGCCAACCAGGTAACAGGAGCTCAACACAAAACAAGCTGGAACCTAACCTGAACAATACCCCTTGAAGAGGGAATAGACCCTCTAAACAGAAGCCTGTAAAACCTTGAGGCCAAACGAGGCATCCGCAGATGCCAACACATCCACTTCGTAGAACATTGTGAAAGTGTACACCGACGACCAGCGGCCGCCTTGCTAACTTTCGCAATCGACGCCTGATGACAGAAGGCCCAAAAAGCACTAATCGCCCAAGAAGAATGTGCCATAACAGGGAAAGGAGGAACCTGATCCCCGATAGAATCGGGCAGAGTCATCATCTGTCTGATCTATCCAGAAATGGTCGCAGAAGAAGCAGACAGCCCCTTTCTTGACCTGTCCGTGATCACAGTGAGTCTGACCTCCAAAAAGACTCAGTGAATGCGAAATACACCTGAATCCCCCAAACCACATCCAGGGAATATAAGGAAAATTCCTTAGGATGTGTTCACCAGGGACACAAGGAAGGCAACACAATGTCCTTATTCAAATGGAAATCCAAGGAAGTAATGATGGAAAAGGGCGAAGAACCACCTTAACCTAGTGTAACACTGGGTAAGGTGTACAACAATTGAAACAAGAGGTATAGGTTAGGACTTTATATGAGACCATGACCATCCGGTACACAGGTCTCCATCCAATTATATCTGAGAAAAGTAAGGGGACTAGGGGAAAAAAGGGGGACAATGGGGACTTTATATGAAACACATCACTAGGGCAGGCTGAGTCATCAGATGTAAAAAAATGTAAATTTATTGATACCACATGAGAAACAAGGTGCAATAGATGATACTCGCATATAATCAATAGATAAGGTACAAAGTATGTAAAACATGGCAGTAGAACATATAATAGTAGCATAGTAACATGTTATACATTGTAACATAGATAGATTGCAGCATCATCCAAATTACACCCCACATGTGTATACGTAATTCATATTGTATTAAAATCCAACTGATGGCTAAAACACTAAAATGCCCATGGTAGATACATATTCGTTGTGACATGTCAAGAAGTTATGAATGTTCAATTGTATTGCTCGACGCGTTTCGTGGAAGTTTGTCCACTCATCAGGAGCAGCTATCTGGAAATATCTAAAGTAACGTATAAAGTAGTAATTAATAATATTTAATTACAACAGGAAGAGGGGAAGCAAAACCGCTAGTCCTAACACTCTTACCTGTAGATATATGGTATAATAGTAGTAGGGCATATATAGAAAAGTTCATGATGGTAGGATATAATCAGGGGTGGACACAACAACCCCACGGGAGCTGAGGAGGCAACCAAGAGGTGGCAGGGCGAGGCAGCTCAGGACGCCGTAGAGCAATGGGTAGTGAAAAAGTTCACCTAGGTTTCCAACAAGTTGGTGTAAGATAGAGCATTGACCCAAGGTAACTGTAGATAAATAAAATAAAATACGTATAGGTAAAAAACAGGTAATGTTGGATGACCACTAGGTGGAAGATCAAGTGTGGGACAAGGTGAAGTGACAGTGGAGTGAACATAGGAAAAACAGACAGATAGTGTCTGGGAGACCGGTGGAATGAAAGAACAAAGAGAGCCCACCACAACACCAAGCGAACAAAGTGAAGGGATAGTGCAAGGCAGGTTATGTGAGGACGGGTGTGTAAGGGGGGTGAAGAAAGCATGGTGCAAGGAGATCTCCGGTACCTAAGATGACAGAGTCTCAGCCCGCCAGCCAACGAGGTGAACCCCCAACGTCACGCTAAGACGTGCTAGGAGGGAGGAGAGGAAGCAGCCCACTAAGGAGACTAGCGCCTATATAGGCAACCTCCGGCCTCCATCAGTATGCACGCCAGAAGGAAACAGCGTCACGACGGCACGTGATGTCAATTGACGCCAAACGTGCCGACGTGCGGGGCGTGGCGTCGACGCGCAGCGGACACCCGCCCCCGATCCCATGACTGGTGGATCAGGGGGATAGCAACGGTGCGCGTCGCAGCTCCCGGGGATGGAAAGGATCCACCCCCCGAGTATCAACCTAAATAGATAACATGACTAGGATAAAACAAAGATATACCAGTGATAGCAAGTAAATATAATAACTAGGCATATGACACAAGACCACAGCAATGGTATATATAGTATTTAGTGTGTGTTTCCATCCCATATTAATATTGAAACAAGAGGTATAGGTTAGGACTTTATATGAGACCATGACCATCCGGTACACAGGTCTCCATCCAATTATATCTGAGAAAAGTAAGGGGACTAGGGGAAAAAAGGGGGACAATGGGGACTTTATATGAAACACATCACTAGGGCAGGCTGAGTCATCAGATGTAAAAAAATGTAAATTTATTGATACCACATGAGAAACAAGGTGCAATAGATGATACTCGCATATAATCAATAGATAAGGTACAAAGTATGTAAAACATGGCAGTAGAACATATAATAGTAGCATAGTAACATGTTATACATTGTAACATAGATAGATTGCAGCATCATCCAAATTACACCCCACATGTGTATACGTAATTCATATTGTATTAAAATCCAACTGATGGCTAAAACACTAAAATGCCCATGGTAGATACATATTCGTTGTGACATGTCAAGAAGTTATGAATGTTCAATTGTATTGCTCGACGCGTTTCGTGGAAGTTTGTCCACTCATCAGGAGCAGCTATCTGGAAATATCTAAAGTAACGTATAAAGTAGTAATTAATAATATTTAATTACAACAGGAAGAGGGGAAGCAAAACCGCTAGTCCTAACACTCTTACCTGTAGATATATGGTATAATAGTAGTAGGGCATATATAGAAAAGTTCATGATGGTAGGATATAATCAGGGGTGGACACAACAACCCCACGGGAGCTGAGGAGGCAACCAAGAGGCGGCAGGGCGAGGCAGCTCAGGACGCCGTAGAGCAATGGGTAGTGAAAAAGTTCACCTAGGTTTCCAACAAGTTGGTGTAAGATAGAGCATTGACCCAAGGTAACTGTAGATAAATAAAATAAAATACGTATAGGTAAAAAACAGGTAATGTTGGATGACCACTAGGTGGAAGATCAAGTGTGGGACAAGGTGAAGTGACAGTGGAGTGAACATAGGAAAAACAGACAGATAGTGTCTGGGAGACCGGTGGAATGAAAGAACAAAGAGAGCCCACCACAACACCAAGCGAACAAAGTGAAGGGATAGTGCAAGGCAGGTTAAGTGAGGACGGGTGTGTAAGGGGGGTGAAGAAAGCATGGTGCAAGGAGATCTCCGGTACCTAAGATGACAGAGTCTCAGCCCGCCAGCCAACGAGGTGAACCCCCAACGTCACGCTAAGACGTGCTAGGAGGGAGGAGAGGAAGCAGCCCACTAAGGAGACTAGCGCCTATATAGGCAACCTCCGGCCTCCATCAGTATGCACGCCAGAAGGAAACAGCGTCACGACGGCACGTGATGTCAATTGACGCCAAACGTGCGGGGCGTGTCGTCGACGCGCAGCGGACACCCGCCCCCGATCCCATGACTGGTGGATCAGGGGGATAGCAACGGTGCGCGTCGCAGCTCCCGGGGATGGAAAGGATCCACCCCCCGAGTATCAACCTGGATAGATAACATGACTAGGATAAAACAAAGATATACCAGTGATAGCAAGTAAATATAATAACTAGGCATATGACACAAGACCACAGCAATGGTATATATAGTATTTAGTGTGTGTTTCCATCCCATATTAATATTGAAACAAGAGGTATAGGTTAGGACTTTATATGAGACCATGACCATCCGGTACACAGGTCTCCATCCAATTATATCTGAGAAAAGTAAGGGGACTAGGGGAAAAAAGGGGGACAATGGGGACTTTATATGAAACACATCACTAGGGCAGGCTGAGTCATCAGATGTAAAAAAAATGTAAATTTATTGATACCACATGAGAAACAAGGTGCAATAGATGATACTCGCATATAATCAATAGATAAGGTACAAAGTATGTAAAACATGGCAGTAGAACATATAATAGTAGCATAGTAACATGTTATACATTGTAACATAGATAGATTGCAGCATCATCCAAATTACACCCCACATGTGTATACGTAATTCATATTGTATTAAAATCCAACTGATGGCTAAAACACTAAAATGCCCATGGTAGATACATATTCGTTGTGACATGTCAAGAAGTTATGAATGTTCAATTGTATTGCTCGACACGTTTCGTGGAAGTTTGTCCACTCATCAGGAGCAGCTATCTGGAAATATCTAAAGTAACGTATAAAGTAGTAATTAATAATATTTAATTACAACAGGAAGAGGGGAAGCAAAACCGCTAGTCCTAACACTCTTACCTGTAGATATATGGTATAATAGTAGTAGGGCATATATAGAAAAGTTCATGATGGTAGGATATAATCAGGGGTGGACACAACAACCCCACGGGAGCTGAGGAGGCAACCAAGAGGCGGCAGGGCGAGGCAGCTCAGGACGCCGTAGAGCAATGGGTAGTGAAAAAGTTCACCTAGGTTTCCAACAAGTTGGTGTAATATAGAGCATTGACCCAAGGTAACTGTAGATAAATAAAATAAAATACGTATAGGTAAAAAACAGGTGATGTTGGATGACCACTAGGTGGAAGATCAAGTGTGGGACAAGGTGAAGTGACAGTGGAGTGAACATAGGAAAAACAGACAGATAGTGTCTGGGAGACCGGTGGAATGAAAGAACAAAGAGAGCCCACCACAACACCAAGCGAACAAAGTGAAGGGATAGTGCAAGGCAGGTTAAGTGAGGACGGGTGTGTAAAGGGGGTGAAGAAAGCATGGTGCAAGGAGATCTCCGGTACCTAAGATGACAGAGTCTCAGCCCGCCAGCCAACGAGGTGAACCCCCAACGTCACGCTAAGACGTGCTAGGAGGGAGGAGAGGAAGCAGCCCACTAAGGAGACTAGCGCCTATATAGGCAACCTCCGGCCTCCATCAGTATGCACGCCAGAAGGAAACAGCGTCACGACGGCACGTGATGTCAATTGACGCCAAACGTGCCGACGTGCGGGGCGTGGCGTCGACGCGCAGCGGACACCCGCCCCCGATCCCATGACTGGTGGATCAGGGGGATAGCAACGGTGCGCGTCGCAGCTCCCGGGGATGGAAAGGATCCACCCCCCGAGTATCAACCTGGATAGATAACATGACTAGGATTTTTTTACATCTGATGACTCAGCCTGCCCTAGTGATGTGTTTCATATAAAGTCCCCATTGTCCCCCTTTTTTCCCCTAGTCCCCTTACTTTTCTAAGGTGTACAACAAGATAATGCCACCATTTCCGACACCGTGTGAGCAGAGGTGATAGCCTCCAAGAGGCCACCTTCTGAGAGAGTAAGCAGTGGAATCTCCAGAATATTTTGAAAGGGAGGCTTCTGGAGAACCGAAATCACCAAGTTCAGATCCCATGTTGGTAGAAGAGTCCGCACCAGTGGAAACAGACGTCGAACCCCTTGAATAAAAAAGGTACACAACAGGGAGTGCGAGACCAGGGGACGCTGAAGAAGACCACTCAGGCTGATACCTGGCTCTTGATGGTACATGAGGCCCATTCCTGCTCCACCCCCCATGAAGGGAGGTCAGAATCGGAGCCACTGAGAAAGAATGCCCAGTGATTCACACCAGGATAAATGTGCTTTCCAAAACCGGAGGTAGAACCTCCTAGAGGTAGACTCCCTAGCCATCAGCAGTGTCAGAACTGCAGCACCTGGCTCATCACAGCCAGGCCGTTAAAACCAGAGACTCTAAAGCAGGATGGAAAAACGGCCCTTGGGACACTAGATCCTCTCTGAGAGGCAGTCACCAAGGAAAGTTGAAAGCCACGCACACCCGGTTGCCATACCCAGACCGACAGGACCCATCCGGAGCCAATAGAATGACCGGAATCCCCATGGCCGTGATCCTGCGCAAAAGCTACCGCAGATGCTGGAGAGGAGGAAAGGCGTAGAGCAAACGTTACCGGCCCCATGGGCCACCAGAGCGATTGAGGTGCCCACCAGAGGATCATGTGACCTTGCCAGAAACCTTGGTACCATCCTGTTGAACCAGGACGCAAACAGATCTACCTCAGGAGTGCCCCATCAGAGACATATCCAATAAAAAAAGGCCCGGTGAAGGGTCCACCCCGTGGTCCAACCCTAGCCTACTGAGGCATCTGACTGTAAGTATTCCACTCCTGGAATGCGTACGTCGGAGAGGGCTGGAACGATACGTTCTGCCCACCGGAGGATACTGAAAACTGCCACCGCCATTGCATTGTCCGACTGGATCCATACCGGGAGCCCCCAAAGTCGATCCATGATCCAGACATAGTCTGATCGCTCGGAGTTCCAGGATATTGCTCGGTAGTCCGGATTCCACCAGCGTCCAACGACCCAAAGCTCAGTCTCAGGACATCTCCCCACTGTACAGACTGGCATTGGTGGTCAACCTGTTCAATACAAATGGAGAAAGGATGTACCCCGCTGAAGAATTGGAGAGGGAAGCCACCAGACCAGGAAACCTCTGGTTACCTGGCTAAGCCAAATCCGATTGTTCAGAGACCTCGCCACTTGTCCCATTATGCCAGGATCTCCCTGAAAGGAGCTTGTATGGAACTGTGCAAATGGAATCGCCTCAAAAGGTAGATATCATCAGACCCAATACCCACATGCAGGTCCGCAGGGAGACCCACCTGCCGGACAACAGTAAATGAAAAATGCAGCATGCAACCATGTCCAGAGGAAGAAACACTCTGGCTAGAGCTGAAGCCCGGGTCAGGCCCAGATAATCCAATGTTCTGGAAGGGTCAAAAGCAGACTTCAGATAGTATAGAAGCCAACTGAATCTATCAAGGTCTGTATAGGCGCTACGTTGCCCTTTGGGGTAGTCGAGGACTCGCAGGAGAAGATCGTGGACCTCAAACCCCCACTGACATAACCACGCCAATATCCGGGGCCAACACCTCGTGAACACCTGAGTGGTGGTGGCAAGACCAAAAGGCAACACCACGCGCTGATAATGCTCAGCACCCACAGCAAAACGGAAGAAGTGTTGGAGTCGGGCAGATAATGGAATGCGTAAGTAAGCATTCGTGATGTCAATAGAAGCCAGAAAGTCCCCATGATGAAGGGGTGCCACCGCTGTGTGGACGGACTCCATCCTGAACTTCTGTACCCACACAAGGCAGGTCAGGGCCTTGAGGTCCAGAACTGGATGTACCATGCCCTACATCTTTTGGACTGTGTACAGGTTTGGATAAAACCCCTGAAACTGTTCCCGACTCGGGAACTGGGACTATCACACTCTGAAGCAACAGGGCTTGCACAGCCCCAGGAGGAGAACCGCAAACAGTCCGGCGACAGAGGCAGCAAAAGGTAGCAAAAAACTTTTTGGGGAACAAGGCCGGAAAACTATCCAGACAAAATCAAGACCCGTAATGATGTCATCCAGGGTAGCCCCCACAATACATGTCTAAGCACCACTGCGGAAACAGAGAGCTCAGCAATCAGGGGAACTGCGGCCAAGAGGCATAGCAGACAAACTGCAGCGCCTAGACCAACAGGTCCGCCAATGCAGTAAAGGCAGGGGGATTCTGTTCCCCCTCTAGATATGTCAGTTGGATCTTTAGAAGCCAGAGATTCCTCTATTGGAATCATGGTTGTCTTGAGCAGCCTAGAGACAGGGGGGTCCACTACTGGTGGAACAGTCCACTTCTGAAGGAGGGACTCCTCAAAGGGGTACCTCACAGCAAGCATTTTCGGAAGCACAAAGGGCACTTTGGACACTCCCAGTCTTCATGGACAAATTTGGCAAAATAAGAGGGAGAATGGAACGCTTTTGCTGCGCAAGACTTATGGGTGCCAAAAGGGAACCAGCCCTCCACCGCAGCCACCGCTGCATCCCCCATCTTGAAAGGTTCCCGCACAGATGTAATAAGTGCGACAACAGCGCCTTTTTGTGCACCACTGCAGTTGTGGAGGAATCATCCTCACTCCCTGACAGGACACTGAGCGTCGCCACCAACCCCGCAAGTTGAGCCATGTCCGTCGCGCCAGAGCCAGATATAGGATCATTCGAGACAGAGGAGGTAAAGGAGGACGGGGGGCATTTACTATGCTATATGCCTAAGCGCCACCATAAAAAACCTCAGGGAGGGGACCACCAACTGAGATCCCCACCGCCCGAGGCCCGCACAGGGGATGTCGACCGAGGCCCCACACAGGGGACGCCGGATGCCCCGCACAGGGGGCACAGACCATGGCTCCTCACAGGGGGCACAGACCGAGGCTCCTCACAGGGGGCACAGACCGAGGCTCCTCGCAGGGGGCACAGACCGAGGCCCCTCGCAGAGGGCACAGACCGAGGCCCCTCGCTGAGGGCACAGACCGAGGCACCTCACAGGGGGCACAGACCAAAGCCCCTCACAGGGGGCACAGACTGAGGCCTCTCACAGGGGGGGCACAGACCGAGGCCCCTCACAGCGGGGCGCCAACCGAGGCCCCACATAGGGGACACTGACCGAGGCCTCGCACAGGGGGCACCGACAGATGCCGGCCACACGAGGCACCACTGAGGACCCTCACAGGGGGGCCCAGACTGAGGCCCCTCATAGGGACTGCCAGGAGCACCCACGCTGGGCCCACCTAAAGGACCCCCAAAACGAGATCGCCCTCAGAGCGGCGGCCACGAGGCCTAGTAGGCCGCAAAAGCCGTGGGCTAGTAGGCTGCAAAAGCCACGGGCTAAATTTTCAGCCACCTGCCGCGAGTGTGCAGCCCCGCGGAGAGACCGGACCGATCCGAAGAGGAGGATCGGGGCTGCTCTGTGCAAAACCCTTGCACAGAGGAGGTAAGTATACCATGTTTGTTATTTAAAAAAAAAAACAAACCTTTACAACCCGTTTAACTAATTTTTCCAAATATTTGTAAATTTGAATATTCGAAAATTCGAAATTCCGAAAATCTTAAATGATAACCAACTATTAAATTCTAGGTATTGGAATTTCCTTTCAAATTTGGCTGTTAGTGAACGTAACAAGTATAAATATATCCAAAGTTACGAATTATCCAAAATAATGAATACCGCATCTAAACGAATGGAACATAACAAATTAATAATAATAAATAACAACAATAATAATAATAAAAACTTTTTATTATTATTAATAATTTGTTCCACTTCATTTGTTTAGATGCGGCATTCTTTATTTTGGATAATTCGTATCTTCGGATAAATTTGTATTTATTACAATCACTAACAGACAAATTTGAAAGGAAATTCCAATACCTATAATTTAATAGTTAGTTATTATTAGTTAGTTATTATTTAAAATTTTCGGATTTTCGTTCTTTCGAAATTTGGACTTAACAAATTAGCAAATTTCCGAATTTGCAAATTTCCGAATTGCGATCATAACGAATGAAAAACGAATGAAAGGAAAACGAACAAATTTTTCGGCAATGAACATGTCAAGTAACCACTGGCACCCCTTATTCCTCCTAGATAAAATAGACATTGAAAACCTGCCATGTTTAGAAGCAGAATTTCACACTGGATAATAATCTGCTCGTTCTCAAACTGTAAATTGGAGATATTCCGAGATATGAACACTTATCAGAAACTGTATCTGAGACATGGTCATGAACAGCGGCAGCCCGTCCATACAAGGCACCCCCCCTAATCCATACACCCAGCCCGTAATTTACATGCAGGGTGCCGGACGCATGGATCCCAATGGGTTTTTTTTTTTTTTTTAGAACCTTAGAACCATGTGATTAGAGCCCGAGTGCATCTCCCAAGTTTGAGAACCGATAATACCTGGCTCATCGCCTGAACTCTGTTCAACCCAAGTATATTGCGCACAGATATCCTTTGATAAAGTCCCGTAGGAGGGACAAAACGCGTCAATGACCGCGGGTAGTGACGCCAGATCCGGCCGGTGACACGCAAGTCGCAGCGCACTTCCGGTTTCGGTTTTTATGCTTGTCTCTTTTGTATTAATGGGAGTGGATTACCTTGTCTTATAATATGTTTTAACTACCTCACGCCTGCACTATAGCCGAATGACGGCTACAGCGTGGGCCTTAATTGATCAGCTGTTATCCAAAGTCAGCCACGCTGACAGCGTGAGCAGAAAAAAAAGCCGATCGCCGGCTTCTGTCAAAGGGACAGCTGTCCCGAATGTTGAGAGCCACCACCGCCTCATCTGTGCCCACCTGCCATCTGTGCCCACCCTGTGCGCTTTGCCCTCATCTGTGTCCAACAATTCCACCTGCCAGTGTATATCAGTGCCGCCAATCAGTGCCCACCTGTGCCACCTATCAGTGCCCATCAATGCTGCCAATCAGTGCCCATCAGTGCCGCCAATCAGTGCTGCCTATCAATATCAACCAGCAGGCCACCCATCAGTGCCACCTATCAGTGTCCTTCAGTGCCACCTCTCAGTGCCCATCAGTGCCACCTATCAGTGTCCATCAGTACTGCCTTATCAGTGCAGCCTACCAGTGCCCATCAATGAAGGAGAAAAATTGCCTGTTTGCAAAATTTTATAACAGGCTATAAAACTTATGGGGTTTTTTTTACATTTTAAGTCTTTTTTCGTTTTTTTTTAGCAAAAAATAAAAAACCCAGCAGTCATTAAATACCACCAAAAAGAAAGCTCTATCTGTGGGGAAAAATATATAAAAATGTCATTTGGGTACAGTGTTGTATGACCGCGCAATTGTCATTCAAAGAGTGACAGCGCTGACAGCTGAAAACTGGTCTGGGCAGGAAGGGGGTTTAAGTGCCCAGTAAGGAAGTGGTTAATAAACGGAATTACGCTATATATTCTTTTCCTGTTTTGCCATTCAATATTTATATGAGCAAATCCCCACCTGCAAACAAGGAGCCACGTTGGAGGACTACAAAGCCCAGCATCTGAGACAATTTCAAAGCGACTTCTGTTATGGGAGTCTATGGCATTTGGTGAGTGAATGGGCACATAGGAAGGTAGCACCCATCGCACCAAATTATGTTTACAGTATTTTGGCTAGACATGTTCCGAAAAATTTGTTCGTTTTCGTTTCATTGTTTTTTTCTTTTTAATTTTTTAGGTCATTATTCGTTAAGAATGAACATTCAGAATAATAACCAACTAGCTAACTAATAATCACTATTAAATTATAGGTATTGGAATTTCCTTTCAAATTTGTCTGTTTGTGAATGTAAATAATACGAGTTTATCTGAAGTTACGAATGATCCGAAATAACGAATGCAATATCTAAACGGAACAAATTAGCAAAAAATAATAATAATAAAACGTTTATTATTTTTGGTATTTATTATTATTAATTTGTTACGTTCCATTTGTTTCGATGCAGCATTCGTTATTTCGGATAATTCGTAACGTCAAACAAATTCGTATTCGTTACGTTCACTAACAGCCAAATTTGAAAGGAAATTCCAATACCTATACTTTAATAGTTAATAACTAACTAATAATAACCTAACTATTACTATTTAGATTTTCGAATTTTCGTTCTTATTTTCGGATTTTCAAATTTACAAATTTTTAGATTTTTTTACATAGTTACATAGTTACATAGTAGGTGAGGTTGAAAAAAGACACAAGTCCATCAAGTCCAACCTATGTGTGTGATTATGTGTCAGTATTACATTGTATATCCCTGTATGTTGCGGTCATTCAGGTGATTCAGGTCATTGTTTTATCTCTGGCGTTGATCCCCCTTTTAATGCATGCCAATATTCTGTTTGCTTTGTTAGCAGCAGCTTGGCATTGCATGCCATTGCTGAGCCTATCATCTACTAGGACCCCCAGGTCCTTTTCCATCCTAGATTCCCCCAGAGGTTCTCCCCCCAGTGTATAGATTGCATTCATATTTTTGCCACCCAAATGCATTATTTTACATTTTTCTACATTGAACCTCATTGGCCATGTAGTCGCCCACCCCATTAATTTGTTCATGTCTTTTTGCAAGGTTTCCACATCCTGCGGAGAAGTTATTGCCCTGCTTTGCTTAGTATCGTCTGCAAATACAGAGATTGAACTGTTTATCCCATCCTCCAGGTCGTTTATGAACAAATTAAATAGGATTGGTCCCAGCACAGAACCCTGGGGAACCCCACTACCCACCCCTGACCATTCCGAGTACTTCCCATTTATCACCACCCTCTGAACTCGCCCTTGTAGCCAGTTTTCAATCCATGTACTCACCCTATGGTCCATGCCAACGGACCTTATTTTGTACAGTAAACGTTTATGGGGAATTGTGTCAAATGCTTTTGCAAAATCCAGATACACCACGTCTATGGGCCTTCCTTTATCTAGATGGCAACTCACCTCCTCATAGAAGGTTAGTAGATTGGTTTGGCAAGAACGATTCTTCATGAATCCATGCTGATTACTGCTAATGATACCGTTCTTATTACTAAAATCTTGTATATAGTCCCTTATCATCCCCTCCAAGAGTTTACATACTATTGATGTTAGGCTAACTGGTCTGTAATTCCCAGGGATGTATTTTGGGCCCTTTTTAAATATTGGTGCTACATTGGCTTTTCTCCAATCAGCTGGTACCATTCCAGTCAGTAGACTATCTGTAAAAATTAGGAACAACGGTCTGGCAATCACTTGACTGAGTTCCCTAAGTACCCTCGGATGCAAGCCATCTGGTACTGGTGAATTATTAATGTTAAGTTTCTCAAGTCTAATTTTAATTCCATCCTCTGTTAACCATGTAGGTGCTTCCTGTGATGTGTCATGAGGATAAACACTGCAGTTTTGGTTACTGAAGCCCCCCCGATTCACTCGTGAAGACTGAGGAGAAGAATAAATTCAATACCTTCGCCATCTCCCCATCCTTTGTAACCAGATGTCCTTCCTCATTCTTTATGGGGCCAATATGGTCTGTCCTCCCTTTTTTACTGTTTACATACTTAAAGAATTTCTTGGGATTTTTTTTGCTCTCCTCCACTATGTGTCTTTCATGTGCTATCTTACCTGTCCTAATTGCACCCTTACATTTCTTGTTGCATTCTTTATAAAGTCTGAATGCTGAGGATGATCCCTCAACCTTGTATTTTTTGAAGGCCTTCTCCTTTGCTTTTATATGCATTTTTACACTGGAGTTAAGCCATCCAGGATTTTTGTTCGCTCTTTTGAATTTATTACCCAATGGGATACATTGGCTAATGCCCTTATTTAATATGCTCTTAAAGCAAACCCATCTCTCCTCCGTATTCTTTGTTCCTAATATTTTATCCCAATTTATGCCTTTTAGCAAGGTTTGTAGTTTAGGGAAGTTGGCTCTTTTGAAATTCAGTGTCTTTGTATTCCCTTTATGTTTCCTATTTGTGTGATTTATACTGAAACTAATTGACCTGTGATCGCTGTTACCTAAATTGCCTCGTATTTCCACATCCGTGATCAGGTCTGTATTGTTGGTAATCAGTAGATCCAGTAATGTTTTATTTCTAGTTGGTGCGTCTACCATCTGACCCATGAAATTGTCCTGCAAGACATTAAGGAACTGGCGAGCCTTAAATTAATGCGCGGTTCCCTCCGCCCAGTCTATGTCTGGATAATTAAAATCCCCCATTATGATAACACTTCCCATCCTTGCTGCTAATCCAATTTGTGATAGGAGATCCGTCTCCACTTCCTCCCTCAGGTTAGGGGGCCTATAGCATACTCCAGTATTATTTTCCCCTTAGCTTCATCCCTTTGGAGCTCTACCCATAAGGATTCCACCTCCTCTCTAGCTCCCTCAGTGATGTCATCTCTCACATTCACTTGTACATTATTCTTTATATATAGGCATACCCCTCCCCCTTTTTTACCCTCTCTATCCTTGCCGTATAGGGTATACCCTTGAATGTTTGCCAGCCAATCATGAGAGCTGTTGAACCAGGTCTCTGAAATTCCCACAAAATCCAAATCCTCCTTGTACAACAGTATCTCTAGTTCACCCATCTTGTCCGCCATGCTCCTGGCATTGGTGAACATGCCACATAGTTTAGGCTGGTCGCATATTGTCCTCGTATTGGGTGTTTCGAGATTGCAACTAGGACTTGCTACTATACTCACCTTGTGTTTTTGTGCTTTGGTTAACCTACCACTAATGCCCCCAATACTACCCTCTGGAATATCTTCCGCGCTGGCTATCTCTGTCTCTGGACCCTCCCCCCCATTGCCTAGTTTAAAAACCCCTCTAACTTTTTGGCCATCTTCATTCCCAGCAGATCTGCACCCTCCTCATTTAGGTGCAGTCCGTCCCTTCTATAGTACCGGTTACCGACTGAGAAGTCGGCCCAGTCCTCCAGGAACCCAAACCCCTCCTTACTACACCAGCTCTTCAGCCACTTGTTTACTTCCCTAATCTCCCTCTGCCTTTCTGGTGTGGCTTGATGTACCGGTAGTATTCCTGAGAATACTACCTTGGAGGTCCTTTTCCTCAATTTAGCTCCTAAGTCCCTAAAATCGTTCTTTAGGACACTCCATCTGCCTCTGACTTTGTCATTGGTGCCAACGTGCACCATGACAGCCGGGTCTTCCCCAGCCCCTCCCAGTAATCTGTCCACAAGATCTGTGATGTGCCAAACCCAAGCGCCCGGTAGACAACATACTGTTCGGCGCTTCAGGTCTTGGTTACAGATTGCCCTCTCTGTCCTTCTAAGAATTGAGACCCTACCACCAGAAACTGTCTTTCCTTTCCCTTTGCTGCCCCCCCCACTCTCACTGGAGGAGTTCTTCCCCGGTAGCTAGGAGAGTCCCTCAGCTCCAGCAGTGCTGGTCCCTGACTGGTTTCACCAATGTCACTTATTGGGATGCTCCAGTCCTGGATCGGCCTCCCTGGCAGTTCCCCCTCTACCCCTCCTGACTGTCACCCATCTACTCTTTGCTAGTGCCTGCACCTCTTTGTCTCCACCCGCCTCTGTGCTGGCCCCTGCCGGCACCTGCCGTGTACGTTCCTGGCTCTCCTTTAGTATGGAGGGACTTCTCAGTGCTGACAGTTGCTTCCCCAGATTCAGAACCTGGGCTTCCAGGGAAACAATGTGCTTACATTTTGCACAGCAGTATTCACCCTCGATCGGATGATCAAGGAACGCATACATGCAGCAAGATGTACAAAGAGTCGCCTCTCCACACCCGCCAGGCATCGTACCTATTAAATTTAGTGAGGATTTGGGGATTTTACCCTGTCCAAATTAACTAACAGCTAGCTTCCTGGCACTAATACTCAAGACAATACACAGGTACACAACAAGACAATACACAGGTACTCACAGACCTACGTGCAATCGCAGAACAGTCGCAGACCTACGTGCACTCGCAATACTCAAGTATACAGTACACAATACACAAGTACTAACAATCCATACACACTACTATGATCCCTGTTATAACCTCCTGTTTTAAACTCTGGTTTTTAACTCACCACTTAGACCAGTTCCACTTGGACTAAGTTCCACAGCCTCACAATGAGCAGGCTCAGGATGAGTCCTACACACAGTTATATATGCACCTGTGAGCAATTAACCATCCCCCTTAATTGATAGCCTGAAGGAACCAGAGAAAAAAAAAAAAATTTCAAATTTTGAATTTCCGAATTTTTGAAAAAATTTGTTAAATGGGTTTTGGTTAATTCGGATATTTTCGAATGAACAAATTAGTCGAAATTCGTTTAAAAAACAAATTTGGAACGAAACGAATTGCACAAATACTAATTGACTAATTGACAATTGACTAATTTTGGCACTACAGCACTTTAGCCAGTGACGATGGAACTTACAGGCTCGGTTCACACGGAGGCGACCTGTCAGGCAACTTAGCCGCCTGACAAGTTGCACTCCATTCAGTGCAATGGAACCGTTCGACTTAGAATAAGATTCCTGTACCATTTTGGGGCGACTTCAGAGCGACTTGCATTGACTTCTATTACAGAAATCGTTTGCAAGCCGTGCTGAACGGGGCCGGCTTCAGAGTTGGACGACTTTGAAGCTGCCCTAGTGTGAACCCCTGAGACTAATATCTCACTGAGAAGATCACCAATAATGCTGGACTGTTTGGACATTTGATTAATTGAAGATAGGAGTATAATTATTTGTTTATGAAACTATTTTAATCAGGTATAATCGTAGGAGCGCTCTTTACACGTAGGCACAGAAATCCCAGAGTGTCAATGGTTTTCTAGAGTAACAGCACATCAGAATCAGCAACCACAAAAAAAATAAAAAATATGGCACTTACCCATCTTAGATATTTCCAGGGAAGAATAGAGTGGTAAATCCACTTGAGGCTTTGCCTTGCGTGCACTCCACGCCATCCTTCTATGTCCTCCATGGAATGCTGAGCCCACCATCCTGTATGCTGTAAGAGAGGACAGATGATGAGTGATAAGCACCATATTACAGACTCTATAGGATACTTGTGGATTCCTCACCATGACATGTGACTGCGGTCATCAGGGCTGGAAGAATTTAAAGTGTCTCTAAACCCAAAACCAAAAATGTGATATATTGCAGCTTACCAGTACTTAGATGTGGTGGCTGCATCTAAGTGGTTGGCTGCATTATTTTTCTTTTGTTTTCATCCCCCCCCCTTTAATTTTCACTTGGTGGTCCCACAAATAACATACATATATCAAAAGCAGCGCTATAGATCTAACAAGTACTGTGCAAAAAAAATTGCAATATGAGGCAGCAAATAAAGTGCAAAAGGTTTACATATGAAACATCAAACTATAAAAGTGCAATATGGGACAGCAAATATTTAAACATGCATGTTCCACGATGGAACAGCAAATAAAGTGCCAAGAAGTGCAATATGAAACAGCATTCAATAAATTGCAGGTATATATCCAACACTTATACCCCTTTTTTGCATTTTTACCTACAGGTAAACCTATAATAAGGCTTACTTGTAGGTAAAAAGGAATATCCGTACTGGTTTAGGAGATATTCACCTTGCATGCAGCCGCTGACGTCTGAAGGTCCGGCGGACGCTGCCTGAAAAATCAGAGCTCCTTGCCAGAAATTAGACTCGCATGCGCCGGAGTGACGTCATCGCGGACCTGGACACTCACAGACGCGAACCCGGAAGACACGCCAAGGGGGAAAATGTCAGATCCCTCGGCGGTGACCAGGAGGCGATGCCAACGCTCCGATCTAAGGTAAGTATTTCATAATGAGCTAGTATGCGGTACATACTAGCTCATTTTGCCTTTGCCTTACAGGTTTTTTTCCTTGTTTTTTGCGGGTTATACAACTGCTTTAAACGTGCATAAAGGTAACAACTGCAAACAAACAGTGCATATAGTCAAGTCCATAAATATTGGGACATTGACACAATTCTAATCTTTTTGGCTCTATACACCACCACAATGGATTTGAATTAAAACGAACAAGACGTGCTTTAACTGCAGACTTTCAGCTTTAATTTGAGGGTGTTTACATCCAAATCAGATGACCGGTGTAGGAATTACAACAGTTTGTATATGTGCCTCCCACTTTTTAAGGGACCAAAAGTAATGGGACAGATTAACAATCATCCATCAAACTTTCACTTTTTAATACTTGGTTGCAAATCCTTTGCAGTCAATTACAGCCTAAAGTCTGGAACGCATAGACATCACCAGATGCTGGGTATCATCCCTGGTGATGCTCTGTCAGGCCTCTACTGCAACTGTCTTCAGTTCCTGCTTGTTCTTGAGGCATTTTCCCTTGAGTTTTGTCTTCAGCAAGTGAAATGCATGCTCAATCGGATTCAGGTCAGGTGATTGACTTGGCCATTGCATAACATTCCACTTCTTTCCCTTAAAAAAACTCTTTGGTTGCTTTCACAGTATGCTTCGGTTCATTGTCCAACTGCACTGTGAAGCGCCGTCCAATGAGTTCTGAAGCACTTTGCTGAATATGAGCAGATAATATTGCCCGAAACACTTCAGTATTCATCCTGCTGCTTTTGCCAGCAGTCACATCATCAATAAATACAAGAGAACCAGTTCCATTGGCCATACATGCCCACGCCATGACACTACCACCACCATGCTTCACTTATGAGGTGGTATGTTTTGGATCATGAGCAGTTCCTTTCCTTCTCCATACTCTTCTCTTCCCATCACTCTGGTACAAGTTGATCTTGGTCTCTTCTGTCCATAGGATGTTGTTCCAGAACTGTGAAGGCTTTTTTAGACGTTGTTTGGCAAACTAATCTAGCCTTCCTGTTTTTGAGGCTCACCAATGGTTTACATCTTGTGGTGAACCCTCTGTATTCACTCTGGTGAAGTCTTCTCCTGATTGTTGACTTTGACACATACATCTACCTCCTGGAGAGTGTTCTTGATCTGGCCAACTGTTGTGAAGGGTGTTTTCTTCACCAGGGAAAGAATTCTTCGGTCATCCACCACAGTTGTTTTCCGTGGTCTTCCGGGTCTTTTGGTGTTGCTGTGCGTTCTTTCTTTTTAAGGATGTTCCAAACAGTTAATTTGGCCAAACCTAATGTTTTTGCTATCTCTCTGATGGGTTTGTTTTGTTTTTTCTGCATACAAACACCGGGAGAAGCCCAAAGAAATTCTTCAGAGAGGACAGACCGGTGAATGCTAAATATCATTTATTGATTATCCAAAAAACATATACCAAACACATAAATAATAGAATACTACACCGATCTCCAACACATAATTAAAATGAGACAACGTCTAGATGAGACACAGGTGGCCACCATACCTAGATCACACACTTCAAATCCATCTCACACATAAGCAGACATACATCGATCCTAGGATCAAGTCTGGGGATGGGATCCTTCAAACATTTGGATTATATGAATAAAAAATTGAAAAATTACTTTCCATATAAAAAATATATTGAAATGTTCAATAGGGTACTCCCATAAGAATATAAACAGTATGCTTGTAATGTGTGGAAATCTCCTTGAGTTTTATAAACTATAGGTGCCGTGATTCACAGTCCGCTTAATGATAATCATAAAGGCACTGTTAGTGGGGATCGGAGACTGAGGGCAGATATATTTAGAGATGACTTGGCACAAGCAAAAGAAGGGATATGCAAATGATGCTTCCCTACGATTAGTAGGAGTAAGATACAGCTCACCGTTTAGCTTCTTGTGTGTAAGTAGTCATAGCCCTGGAGATCTAGTCCCGGTTTCGATAGCCCATCGTTCTGCCGACTGCATTAGAAGCCAGGTACAGGATATCAGGTTGGGGTACTTTCACCCAGGGATAGTTAGAACTGTGGATAGTCCAGAATTCAAAGCCTTCAAAGGTTGCATGGCTGTGCCTGGAATCGCGGACCGAAGCAACACCGCAAGTGTATGAAACGCCAACAAGTAGTGAAGAGTGGCGACTCGAGGTAAGCTGAAGGAGGATCAGAGTGAAAGGTGGAAGTCACCGTGTCTTCACCACGGACACCGTGATAGCATTATACTTACATGTTTCGCTTGACCTCAAGCTTCTTCAGAGCATGTTGTTTTGTTTTTTCTGCCTAATGATGGCTTGCTTCACTGATAGTGACAGCTCTTTGGATCTCATATTGAGAGTTGACAGCAACAGATTCCAAATGCAAATAGCACACTTGAAATGAACTCTGGACCTTTTATCTGCTCCTTGCAAATGGGATAATGAGGGAATAACACACACCTGGCCATGGAACAGCTGAGCAGCCAATTGTCCCATTACTTTTGGTCCCTTAAAAAGTGGGAGGCACACATACAAACTGTTGTAATTCCTACACCCTTCACCTGATTTGGATGTAAATACCCTCAAATTAAAGCTGAAAGTATGCAGTTAAAGCACATCTTGTTTGTTTCATTTCAAATCTATTGTGGTGGTGTATAGAGCCAAAAAGATTAGAATTGTGTTGATGTCCCAATATTTATGGACCTGACTGTATATAAATGTCCTTATGTCATAAAAAAAAAAGAAATTGTGACGTCCATAGTGAGAACAGAGATCATTAGCATGTGTTCTTCCAACTCAGGTGTAAAGAGATCTCCACCACCGGCTAGGAATAATCATTGCACCTCTTACCAGAGAGGATGGGCCAAAGATTATAATGGTCAAAAGCGCATAAGATGTTATCACAGGCTAGGCGATCAGCAAGGAAATCGATGGTCATC
Source organism: Aquarana catesbeiana (assembly GCF_042186555.1). NCBI lineage: Eukaryota > Metazoa > Chordata > Amphibia > Anura > Ranidae > Aquarana > Aquarana catesbeiana. Next base: position 947,269,693 of record NC_133324.1, on the reverse strand, counting down.
ACTCCACAGTCAATCCCAATGGAATGCCAGGAAAGAAATACAAATGCAGTCCATAATAAACATCAAAGTTTATTGAAACCTTACAGGGTTCACTGACAAGCTTCACAGCAGGCGGATCAGAGCAAAGCAGAGCGCACTAGATGGTGCTCGATGGCTAATGCAGACGGGCGCCGAGAGTAGCCATGCCCCTACATGTTTCATCAGCAGTGACGTCTTTTGGGGTTATGAGCCACACACACAGCATCCCTCTGTCTCACTATAAATATACTCAGCCTGATAGTTTTCCTTGCTGATCGCTTAGCCTGTGATAACATCTTATGGGCTTTTGGCCATTATAACCTTTGGCCCATCATCTCTGGTAAGAGGCCTGATGATTATTCCTAGCCGTGGTGGAGATCTCTTTAGACCTGAGTTGGAAGAACGCATGCTAATGGTCTCTGTTCTCACTATGGACTTCATTATTTACATTTTTTTAATGACATAAGGACATTTATATATGCACTGTGCTTATTTGCACATTAGTTGTTACCTTCATGCATGGTTAAGTGTCGGATATATACCCGGAAATTTAGTAAATGCTGTTTCATATTGTACGTTTTGGCACTTTTATTTGCGGTTCCTTACTGAAACATGCATGTTTAAATATTTGCTGCCCCATATTCCACTTTATAGTTTGCTGTCTCATATTGCAATTTTTTGCACAGTACTTGTTAGATCTATAGTGTTGCTTTGATATATGTATATTATGAGATTTGGTATCACACTTTTTTTTTTAACAAGCTGCTTTTTGAACTTTTTTTTACACTTTTTATTTCTACAAATAACATACTTCCTATACCCTCATGTCTACATTTTTTTTCTCCACTGTGGGAAGCAATGGTTGTCACCCAGGCTAGACTTTAAACATATCTTGCTTTGTTCATCACCATTACATGATGGATGGATGGGACTTGTATTTCGCATAATAAAGAAAATATTGTGCTTTAGTTTAAGGACAAGGACACAGCATTTCTGGCAAGATCAACATGTATTTTTTTAAATTGTTCTTAGCCTGAAAAGGAAAAACTAATTCAGCCACCTCATCTACAACATAAGTACAGATAAGATGCAATATAAAATGTTTTTTGATTAAGATACAATTTAACACAGTATTGAAAGGTTAAAGTATACACTATATTACCAAAAGTATTGGGACGCCTGCCTTTACACACACATGAACTTTAATGGCATCCCAGTCTTAGTCCATAGGGCTCAATATTGAGTTGGCCCACCCTTTGCAGCTATAACAGCTTCAACTCTTCTGGGAAGGCTGTCCACAAGGTTTAGGAGTGTGTCTATGGGAATGTTTGACCATTCTTCCAGAAGCGCATTTATGAGGTCAGGCACTGATGTTGGATGAGAAGCCTTGGCTCGCAGTCTTTGGTCTAATTCATCCCAAAGGTTTTCTCTTGGGTTGAGGTCAGGACTCTGTGCAGGCCAGTCAAGTTCCTCCACCTCAAACTCGCTCCTTCATGTCTTTATGGACCTTGCTTTGTGCACTGGTGCGCAGCCATGCTAGAACAGCAAGGGGTCATCCCCAAACTGTTCCCACAAAGTTGGGAGCATGAAATTGTCCAAAATGTCTTGGAATACTGAAACCCTAAAAGTTCCCTTCACTGGAACTAAGGGGCCATGCCCAACCCCTGAAAAACAACCCCACACCATAATCCCCCCTCCACCAAATATTTTGGACCAGTGCACAAAGCAAGGTCCATAAAGACATAGATGAGTGAGTTTGAGGTGGGGGAACATGACTGGCCTGCACAGAGTCCTGACCTCAACCAGATAGAACACCCTTGGTATGAATTAGAGCGGAGACTGCGAGCCAGGCCTTCTCATCCACATCAGTGCCTGACCTCACAAATGTGCTTCTGGCAAGGAGCCCCTGCCTGGAAGGATCAGGTGGAAAGACAGCAAGTAAGGGGAAAATACTGCGCTCAAAAAATAAATATACAGAGCATAACAAGACATATAAAAGCAGCGGCATGCAGTGGGATATACACACAGGAAACAGTAGGGATTGGAGACGCCGCGCTAAAAAAACTTCAATCGGTAAGTCCAATCAAAACCATCAATGATAAAAAGAGTCCATATGAAACACTTGTAATCTTGACATCACCACAGTGTATACACACAGACATGAGTGCCCAACCACCGTAACTAATATCAGCTTACCAGATGGCAAGCATAAAGGACAGATGGCTATAGCCCAGCCAAGGCCTTTAGCTTGTAGATGTCAACACAGGTGCCGGTGGGCTGGTTCATGCACAACACTTCCTCTCTCCACCTATGGTATTCGTCCTGTACTCAAATGGGTGCCCCAGAAGAAAACACACTGGCCATAGCGTAATACTGTCTAAACTGTATTTATTAAAAGCAAGGTAATGCACTTACACTTAAGTAGAAGATATATGAATAATTAAAAGGTGCCGGCCGGCATACACACACGGAGCCCGTCCTCCTAGTAAGATTGCGTGGTGACATCACTGCGTACTTTTCCTCCATTTTAAAAGGACACACTTTGCCTTCCTAGGTTGGTTTTTGACGGGGCCTTTGGGCCCTGCTAAGGTAATGAGAAAACATCATTGTCCCTGGGTGGGCTTGAACCACCAACCTTTCAGCCGAACGCGCTAACCGATTGCGTCACAGAGACTGCACGCTGCACGCAAAATATTACATGAGGAGGAGTAGTTTTACTAGATCAGCTATTAGTATTCCCATTAACAATATCCAAATTTATATTCTGGGATGTGATCTGTCCCCACAGAAAAGTATTAGTAACTATAGATAGACGGACAGATTATGTAGACCATGTTTAAATGTGAAAACTAGAGATGTGCACGATGGAAAAAGTTGTTTTGTTTCATAATCTTTTTTTTTGTTATATTCATTATGTTAGAATGATTCGTTTTCAGAATTCATTTGTATATTCATTATTTTCTTTTTTTATAGGAGTGGAATTTTTTTTATATTTGTGTATGTTGAGGATGTTGCATGTTTTACATATGTGTGGATATTTGATAGAATTTCATTGTCATTTGTGTTGCGATGACAATAAAGTATTTATCTTATCTTTATTCTATTTTTTTCTATTCTATTTTCCTTAATTCTATTTTATTATGTTCCTTTATTTTCTATTCTAGTCTGCTTTATTCTACTCTATTCTTTTATTTTCTATTTGATTATATTCCTTTATATTCTTTTCTATTCTGTTCTATTGTATTCTATTCAATTATTTTATGTTCTATTCTATAAAGCAGCCTAAGTAGGAATCATCATCTTCTTTCACCTTTTTACCTTACAGTATTGATTGCAATATGTTTCAACATCAAATTCAAATTATATTTCAAATTCAAATTTGGATAACGCATTTCATGATTTATTTCATATTTGTTGAAATTTGTTACTATTATTGGTTGAACTGGTAGACTTGTGTGTTCTTTCAACGAAACTAACTATGTAACTATTGCGATTTGGAAATTCGGATACATCCAAATCTCTGAAGAGAAAAAATTTCATCCGAACTTCAGTTCGTAACCAAAAAGAATCGCACATGTCTAGTGAAAACAACATACCTGGATCTGGGACATCCCTGCGCACAGGAGGAACCTTCACACGTGTCTTGGTGTCCTTGTTGACGGCTACATAGGCTGTGAGAGAGGAGACAACACCAGACTGCAGACTGGTCTCCAAGATCTTCTTCTTTACATTTTTAGATGGTGACTCTGTTCTATGTTCCAGTACAGAAATCAGAGTTTTGGCTGCCAGCCTGTGGATTGTGGGCCTGGAAAAGAATAGCTAGAGCATGAGAAAACCCAGACAATGGCCATTAGTGGATGGTGGCTGAGGATACCAGAAATCTGCCAGTCTATGGATGTGAGTCTTAAAAAAAGCTAGCCAGTGCGTGAGGAAACCAGGACTATGGTCGTCTGTTAGTCTGTGAATGGTGGGTAAGAGAAGATAGACAGTGCATGAGAAGACCCAAAGCTCTGCCAGTCTGTTAGTGGTGACTCTAAAAAGATAACCAAGGAAATGTTTCATATTAATATGGGGTGTTTCAAATACTAAATATTGACCTTTCCGCGTTCTGCACCTTCAGGGGGAAACGAAGATCATTCTTTATGATTTCATCTTTAAACTTGTACTGCAGACAGACCTCACCGTCAGCTTCATTCTCCACCTAGGAAATATTTAAAGAAAGTGTAAATCACTTCAAGCTCCGAGTCATTATATATAATGGATAACATACAGTGTAAATGGGCATTAGGTTTGAGTTAAGAAACACCTAGTAACCTTGTTCTCACAGTCCCATTTAGCAAGGCAGGAGGGCTTTGTACAGCAAGTCCTTAGCTATAACAAACGAATCATCTGCTTTTTCGAGCCATTACCTAAACTGAGGTTAGTTCCTGACAAACAAGGTGTCTCCTACTGGGTTCCTGAAAGCAAACAGGCAACTCTTGTATCCTCTTAGTGTTCTGTCAGAAATCAGCCTTTTCACCCAGCAGAATGCTCCCAGCAGAAACTATATATAAAACTATATATAAACAAACTAATAAGGAGGTCTGGTTACCATGTAAGATGCAGACCAAGGAATAGATGCTTTTCACACCCAAAGCTCTATAAATCCTCCGATACCCAGCACAGAACTTATAAAGATTCGGAGATGCTCCTCTTATAATACTTTGTTTTTTGTAATCTTGGAACATACTGCATATTTATTAAATTCCACCCACACCTTAAACCATAGCCATCTTCACAGAAAGCCTGCCTACTCTGTATATACGTTGTCCACTTTCCCTCAGATTGGGTCTTCTGTACCACCAGCAAAGCCTTTATCGATCTGGACATATACCCAGACCTCTTAATTTCTGCCAAACCCCATCCCACCCCACTTTGTAATCTTCATTTAAAAATATTTTTCTGCAGCCTTGAAACTGAAGTAACACACAAAAAACACATTCTTCCCTGGGCTCACAGACCTTTCCCTTCAGCTGAGCGTAGACAATAGACCTTTGACCGTGGAAGATGGCAGTGGGGACTTTGGACAGGACGACGGCTTCCACACTGGAAGGAAGGGTCCATGTGAGAGAGATGTCCTTCACAGGGGGCTGTAAGGAGCATTTTAGTGCCCGAAGAACCTAGAGAGTAAAGTAAAAAGAAACAGAAAAAATAAATTAAAAACAGACTTTAATGCAATATCCACCTTCAATTCAGAGATTTTCCCACAGTACTTTTTTTCTGTCATCAGATGTCCTCAGTCTGATAGCCAACATCATTCAACCCACTTGCTTTGAACCCAGGTCCTCCTAAGCCCCAGCTTGTGACTGGACAGTGAAAGGAGGAGCAGCACAGTGGTCAGTTCACCTTTCTGTCATTCAGGATAGGGGAGTGTATGAATGGGAGTTGCCTATATGGCGAACCTGAATAGCATACACACACTTATAAATGAATCCCAGCTTTCTTACTACTTTATAACTTTAAGATCAAGGTTCATCTTCCTGGTGGGGTGAACTGAGTACCTTTTTATACTTCACCCTACCGATTTGGATCTACTCAAGAGTTCAAGGTGAATCCTGCCTGTTCATGGTTTGCGGTCCTGACAAACTAATACAGGATTATGCAGGGTCGAATGCTTTGTAACCATATTGCACTGCAAAGGCCTTTGTCCTTAGGTCACCTGGCTTAGGAAAGGCAATCATTGCGGCTTTGTTTGTGTGATTTTTATTTTTTGTTGGGGTGCTCTCGGGGGAGTTAAGAGAGTTTTTTGTCTCTCTCTTCCATCATTATCATAGACTTTTTGAATATCTTCGGTTTTGATCAGGCATGGATATAAAAAGTCCTTCAAAATAATTACACTAAGAGCTTTTTGGAGTCTAGAATCTATCTTGCAGACTTACCTTTTTGCTGTTGTTTTTAATTAGAATAATACGGAATGCAAATTCAGCAACTCATTACAAACACGTAAGTGTAAAATGTGAAAACTGTCTACGGATTACTGTATATATGTGTGATATCATAGATGCTTATCCTGTTTCTTTAATATATCTTTCTAGAATAGATATTTCTCTTGCTCATAGTCACCCCTGAGGAAGGAGATACGCACACTCCGAAACGCATTGGGTACAAGAGTATTTTACACTATTGTATGTACATTGATGTTAAATGCCATATATGATGTTACATGTTACATGATTAATATGTTTTTATATTATACATTTGATAAACTATATTTGTATTAAAATACTACTTTACTCTTTATCTGCCTAAAAAGTCCACCAGCAGGGGTTTTTGTTTTTGTAGAGTTGTTAGAAGTTTCATGTGAACTGTGCTGGAGTTTGTTGATAAAGTGGTGTGTGTAATAATTTATTAAAGAAATTTATAATAAAAAAAAAGAATATATAAAAAAAAAAAGAAGGGAATCCCTATACCGCTTTCCCCACCCGTTTTTTCTTTTATGACTACATTCAACATGTTATGAATCTTATTGGGGTGCTGCAGTTATATGTAATCTAAGCTAATTTAAAAATAAAAATAAATAAATTGTACAGCCAAATATGTGCTGCCAGTGTATGTTGTCACTGAGGCTGTCGGTGATAATAACACTGTTCCATTACACTACATACAGCTTCAAGGCTTTCCTCGACCTTGGTATTTAACCACTTGCCGACCAGCTCACGCCCAAATACGTCGGCAAATTGGCACGTTCCCGTCAATCACTGTATGGGTACGACTGCCCCTTAAAATGCCGCCTAAGGAGCACACCCACGGCATTGCGGGGGACCCGATGCCCGTGGCTGGCGGGTGCGTTTGCCACCAGCCACCTGCGATTGAGGGAACAAGAGCTAGAATGGGTATTTGTGTGTGTAAACACACAAATCCCTGTTCTGTCAGGGGAGAGGATACATATTGTTTGTTCCTACTAAGTAGGAACAGCGATATGCCTTGTGCTCCCAGTCAGTCCCATCCCCATACAGTAAGAAACACTAACTAGGGAACACAGTTAACCCCTTGATTGCCCCCTAGTGTTAACCCCTTCCCTGCCAGTGACATTTACACAGTAATCAGTGCATTTTTTATAGCACTGATCGCTGTATAAATGTCAATGGTCCCAAAAAATATGTCAAAAGTGTCCGACCTGTCCGCCGCAATGACGCAGTACCGATAAAAATCGCAGACCGCCATTACTTGCGCAAACCAATCAATATACGCTCATTGCGATTTTTTTTTTTTACTAAAAATATGTAGAAGAATACATATTGGCCTAAACTGATGAAGAAATTTGTTTTTTTACAAACTTTTTGGAGATTTTTTTGATAGCAAAAAGTAAAAAAATATTGTTTTTGTCAGAAAGTTTCTTTAATCTAATATCTGATATATATCAATTAACTAATATTAACAAATGAATGAATGGGTTAGATCTTTACAGAATAATTGAGTTGTAAATATCTTTTAGTTATGGATAAAGTAAAATTATATAGACTCTTATACTTGTAAAGGTATACATATTGTTATAACCTTCATAAACATTCCTATGGAGAACTAAAAGTGTTAGTAATTAGGAATCATGCGTTGGTTTCCCTCACCTTCCCCCATCACATGAGAAGGAAGGATTCACATTTCTTAAGATGTAAAAGATTATGTTTTAATTAAGATTATAATCTTTATACTACAATATTTCTTGATTAGGATATTAATAAGCACATTGAGTTTTCAATGAATATATAAAGTATATATAATATAATATATATACTGATTTATGTAGTATTTGATTTAGTTGTTAAAGAAGTTATATCCTATACTTAATAGTTTCACACATTGCTCTTGCCCACTCCTCAGGAATGTAAATGCAGGGGGGGGGGGGGGGCGTGGTCTGGCTGCACAGGAAGATGGCTGCTTAACTGCATAGCTCCCGCCGTTGCCAGCCCTTTTTCAATTCTACAGGAGGTAAACTCGCTAAAACTAGCTATAACTATACTCTGGAGGATGGGGGCGGCTTCCCGACAATCTTCCACCTTGCAGTCCCGTTCTCCCCAGGAGCATACAGGGAGTCTAAGCCAGAACATCCCGGAGATGTTCAGAACACAGAGAAGCAATATGGCGTTGTCCCGCCATGGCCCCTCACAGACATCGGGAATCCAACACAAGCACCTCTCCTGCCACCACTAGGGATGAGCCAAACATCCCCCAGTTCGGTTCGCACCAGAACCTGCGAGCGGACCGAAAATTCGCACGAACTTTAGAACCCCATTGACGTCTATGGGACTCGAACGTTCGAAATCAAAAGTGCTAATTTTAAAGGCTAATTTGCATTGGTATTGTCCTAAAAAGGGTTTGGGGACCCGGGTCCTGCCCCAGGGGACATGTATCAATGCAAAAAAAAACTTTTAAAAACGGCCGTTTTTTCGGGAGCAGTGATTTTAATAAACGCTTAAAGTAAAAAAAAAAAAAGTGAAATATTCCTTTAAATATCGTACCTGGGGTGTGTCTATAGTATGCCTGTAAAGTGGCACGTGTTTCCCGTGTTTAGAACAGTCCCTGCACAAAATGTCATTTTTAAAGGAAAAAATTTAATTTAAAACTGCTTGCGGGTTTAATGTAATGTCGGGTCCTGGCAAAATGGATGAAAATCAGTGAGACAAACGGCATAGGTACCCCCCAGTCCATTACCAGGTCCTTTGGGTCTTGTATGGATATTAAGGGGAACCCCGCACCCAAATTAAAATAAGGAAAGGTGTGGGGCCACCAGGCCCTATATACTCTGAACAGCAGTATACAGGCGGTGCAAACAAGACAGGACTGTAGGTTTGTTGTTAAGTAGAATCTGTTTGTAATTTTGAACGGGTACATTTTTAACGTGTTCAGCTCCAGCCAAAAAATCTTTTTTAAGCTTTTTGGAAAACATAGGGAAGGGTTATCACCCCTGTGACATTTGTTTTGCTGTCTTTCCTCCTCTTCAGAAGATTTCATCTCACTTTTTGTCCCAATGACAAATGTTTTTTGAAAATTTGGGTTTTTTGTGGAACAAGGATTGGAAATGTTTTTTCCATATTAACTCTTACAGGAGAGAATTTCCCTTCCTAGGGGTAGATTTCATCTCACTTCCTGTTGTCTCCTTCCGTTTGCAAGTAGGAGTCGTTTGTAAGTTAGATGTTTGAAAGTAGGGGCCTGCCCTATATAGCAGAAATTTGGGCCTTAGGTGTTGTTGTGGCCACAACACTGTAAGCCCTCACAGGGCCCTGCTGTGAAATATTAGATCAAGAATTGTAATTACATGCCCCTGTTAAACGGGGGCAGAAAAATTAGGCCATAGGCACTGGTGCCACAACACTGCATCCCCTCACAGATGCTATAGTTGGAGCGCAGGAATGAGCCCTGCTGAAAAGCATTGCATCAAAAATTGTAATTATACACCTCTGTTAAACAGGGGCTGAAAAATTGGGCCTTGGGCACTGGTGCTGGTTCCACAACACTGCAACCCCTCACAGATACTCTAGTTGGAGCGCAGGAATGAGCCCTGCTGCAAAGTATTGCATCAAAAATTGTAATTACATGCCCCTGTTAAACAGGGGCTGAAAAATTGGGCCTTAGGCACTGGTGCTGGTGCCACAACACTGCAACCCCTCACAGATACTCTAGTTGTAACGCAGAAACAAGCCCTGCTGCAAAGTATTGCATCAAAAATTGTAATTACATGCCCCTGTTAAACAGGGGCTGAAAAATTGTGCCTTAGGCACTGGTGGTGGCGCCCAGAACCAAAAATGTTCTTACAAGCTATCAGCGTGATCATTGAGGAGGAAGAGGATAATTACTCAGGGATAGTACCTCAGCATCAACATAGGCAGTCTTTGAAGGGATCTGAGATTTCCAAAAAAATTATTCGGTTACATCAGCATCAGGTGCTTGGTAGCTGGTGGTGATCCAAGACTGATTCATTTTTATGAAGGTCAGTCGATCGACCGAGTCGGTGGACAGACGCACCCTGTGATTGGTTACAAAGCCTCCAGCAGCACTAAATGTGCGTTCCGAAAGAAAGCTGGATGCAGGACAGGCCAGTAGCTCAATTGCATACTGTGCAAGCTCTGGCCAGTGATCCATCCTCAAGACCCAGTAACCCAGAGGATTTTTGGTGGGAAAGGTGTCCAAGTCAGATCTTGCCCCTAGGTATTCCTGCACCATGTAAAACAGACGCTGGCGATGGTTGCTGGAACCGATCATACCTTGGGGCTGCGGACCAAAAAATTGTCTGAACGCATCGGTCAGACGGTAACCTTCTCCACCGCTCCTTCTTTGACTGACCGAAGCCTCAGCAACACGATGTCCAGAAACAGGAGTTTGTAACCTCCCAGTCTCTGAGAACGCGTTGCACAGACCTTTCTGCAAGGCCTCCCGAAGATGTTTCATCCTCTGCTCCCTCTGCGATGGCAAGATAAGGTCCGCAACCTTACCCTTGTAACGTGGATCAAGGAGGGTTGCCAGCCAGTATTGGTCCTTCTCCTTGATACCACGAATATGAGGATCCTTACGCAGGCTTTGCAGGATCAGGGAGGCCATGCAGCGTAGGTTTGCTGAGGCATTCGGTCCGGAGTCCTCTGGGTCACTAAGGACGACATGGTCCGCAGCCACCTCCTCCCAGCCACGTACAAGTCCATGTGTTTCTTGGGACTGATCCCTTAAAGACTGCTGCTGATGCTGAGTGCCAGGCTCCACCTCCATACTGACACGATCTTCCTCCTCCTCCTCCTCCTCCTCTTCCTGTGTGATCGGCGGGCACGCAGGAACACTGTCTGGATAAAGGGGGCCTTGAGAGCTAAGGAAGTCCTCCTCTTCCTGCCTCTGTTCTGCCTCAAGTGCCCTGTCCATTATTCCACGCAGCGTGTGCTCCAACAGGTGGACAAGAGGGACAGTGTCACTGATGCACGCACTGTCACTGCTCACCATCCTCGTGGCCTCCTCAAATGGTGACAGGACAGTGCATGCATCCCTGATCATGGCCCACTGGCGTGGGGAAAAAAACCAAGCTCCCCTGACCCTGTCCTGGTGCCATAGTCGCACAGGTACTCATTGATGGCCCTCTGCTGCGTGTGCAGCCGCTGCAGCATGGCCAACGTTGAGTTCCACTTGGTGGGCATGTCACAGATTAGGCGGTTCTTTGGCAGACTCCTTTTGGCATATAATGCCAGCCGAGCACTGGCATTATATGACCGGCGGAAATGCACACAGACTTTCCTGGCCTGCCTCAGGACATCCTGTAAGCCCGGGTACCTACCCAAGAACCGCTGCACCACCAAGTTAAGGACGTGAGCCAAACAGGGCACATGGGTCATTTGTCCCTGTCGGAGGGCAGAGAGGAGGTTGGTGCCATTGTCGCAAACCACCATTCCTGCCTTAAGTTGGCGTGGCGTCAACCACCTCTGAACCTGCCCCTGCAGAGCTGACAGAACCTCTGCCCCAGTGTGGCTCCTGTCCCCCAAGCACACCAGCTCAAGCACCGCATGGCATCTTTTGGCCTGCATACTTGCGTAGCCCCTTGAACGGCTACGGAGCACTGCTGGTTCCGAGGACAAAGCACAGGAAGAGGCCATGGAGGAAGAAGAAGAGGAGGGGGCGGAGGAGAGAGGTGAGTCACAATCATTAGCATTTTGGAGGCGTGGTGGTGGAACAACCTCCAACACTACTGCACCTTGTCCTGCATCCTTCCCAGCTGCCAGCAGAGTCACCCAATGCACCGTGAAACTTAGGTAACGTCCCTGTCCATGCCTGCTGGACCATGAGTCAGCGGTAATATGCAGCTTACCGCTGACCGCCCTGTCCAGCGAGGCATGGACATTGCCTTCCACATGCCGGTAGAGAGCTGGAATCGCCTTCCGTGAGAAAAAGTGGCGTTTGGGTACCTGCCACTGAGGAACCACTCAATCAAACTCACTGAAGGGGCAAAGTCTACCAACTGAAAAGGCAGCAGTTGAAGTGCTAGCAATTTTGCCAAGCTAGCATTCAACCTCTGGGCATGTGGATGGCTGGGAGCAAACTTCTTTCGGCGGTGCAGCAGCTGGGGCAGGAAAATTTGCCTGGTACAATCTGACGTCGGTGTACCAAAAGCAGATTGCCCACAAGTACTTGGCTGTGACACACCTAATTCTACACCTTCATTCCTCTCAGTGCAGGTCTCAGAGAGGACTGAAGGTATAGTGGGGTTGGAGATCTCAGCTGATGAGGAGCAAGGAGAGGTCTTCTTTGTTCTTTGGTGTGGGTCTTTTAGATACGCTTGCCAACGAACTGCATGGCAGGTCAACATATGTCTGGTCAAGCATGTGGTACCCAAGCGGGAGATGTTTTGGCCACGCGAGATACGCTTGAGACATATGTTGCAAATAGCAGCGGTGCGATCTGATGCACTCGTCTCAAAAAAGGCCCACACCAAAGAACTTTTTGAATAACGCGCAGAGACTGCAGCGCCCTGCACATGTGGAGCTTTGGGGTGTGATGCAGTCAATGTGATGCCCTTAGGCTGGCCCCTGGAAGGCATCCTGCCTCGTTGGTGATGTGCCGCCTCCTCCTCCTCCTCACTGGAGGAGGAGGACCTCATCATCCCCTCCCTCCTCATCACTGGAGCAAACCTGGCAGTATGCTGCAGCAGGGGGAGCAGGACGCACAGCACTAACTTGTAGTTTTAGCTGAACACTGGGAGCAGGACGCACAGCACTAACTTGTAGTTTTAGCTGAACACTGTGAGCAGGACGCACTGCACTAACTTGTAGCTTTAGATGAACACTGTGCAGAGGTCTCACTACACTAACTTGTAGGATTAGCTGAACACTGTGAGCAGGACGCACCCCACTAACTTGTAGGTTTAGCTGAACACTGTGAGCAGGACGCACCCCACTAACTTGTAGGTTTAGCTGAACACTGTGAGCAGGACGCACCCCACTAACTTGTAGGTTTAGCTGAACACTATGAGCAGGACGCACTGCACTAACTTGTAGGTTTAGCTGAACACTGTGAGGTGGACGCACCAAACTAACTTGTAGGTTTAACTGAACACTGTGAGCAGGACGCACCCCACTAACTTGTAGGTTTAGCTGAACACGGTGAGCAGGACGCACCCCACTAACTTGTAGGTTTAGCTGAACACTGTGAGCAGGACGCACCCCACTAACTTGTAGTTTTAGCTGAACACTGTGAGCAGGACGCACTGCACTAACTGTAAATAGTCTAGCTGCCTGACTGTGGTACTAATAGGATCAAAAGAACACCAGCAATTTTCTTCAGGTAGCTATAAATACTGTAACAAGACAAGCCTGCCTGTCAGTAAGAAGATAACAGGACCGGATCTAGCTGAACACTGTGAGCAGGACGCACTGCACTAACTTGTAGCTTTAGATGAACACTGTGCAGAGGTCTCACTACACTAACTTGTAGGTTTAGCTGAACACTGTGAGCAGGACGCACTGCACTAACTTGTAGCTTTAGATGAACACTGTGCAGAGGTCTCACTACACTAACTTGTAGGTTTAGCTGAACACTGTGAGCAGGACGCACCGCACTAACTTCTAGGTTTAGCTGAACACTGTGAGGTGGACGCACCGCACTAACTTCTAGGTTTAGCTGAAGACTGTGAGGTGGACGCACCGCACTAACTTGTAGTTTTAGCTGAACACTGTGAGGTGGACGCACCACACTAACTTGTAGGTTTAGCTGAACACTGTGAGCAGGACGTACCCCACTAACTTGTAGGTTTAGCTAAACACTGTGAGCAGGACGCACCCCACTAACTTGTAGGTTTAGCTGAACACTGTGAGCAGGACGCACCCCACTAACTTGTAGGTATAGCTGAACACTGTGAGCAGGACGCACCGCACTAACTTGTAGGTTTAGCTGAACACTGTGAGGTGGACGCACCACACTAACTTGTAGGTTTAGCTGAACACTGTGAGCAGGATGCACCGCACTAACTTGTAGATTTAGCTGAACACTGTGAGGTGGACGCACCACACTAACTTGTAGGTTTAATAGAAATCAAAAAGTCGCGCTAAAAACTGAGGGTGGCAACAAACAAGTGCCTAGAGAGCCTCATAAAGGCTGAGGATGAGTAGTGGTCACTAAGTGAATTAATTTGTGAAAAGTACTAGTCAGTGTATAAATGCACTAAAAAAATCCAAAACGAAAAATAAAATAAAAAAGTATTAAAATAATAATTGGTTAATGGGACACAGATATTGCTTACTATGTCCGTGAGGAATAATCAGTATTGCGTGACTATATAGATAACAGGTGAATATCTCAAATACCAAAAAGAAATATAAAAAAATTAAAATACAGATCTGTGGCTATGGAAGCTATACCATAGCACATATAAATAGTGTAAAAATAAAGGAAATTAAACCCCAAAAAAGTCCATGGCTAAACTAAAACGATGTTAGTTAAAGTCCATCCATGTTAAATAACAAACGTAATAAAAATGTCTCCAAGTGCTCAGTGAATACTGGAACAAAATCTTGCTGTGGTGAAATAGGGTGCGTAGACAGACCTCCACCTCTCAAAAAATTGCTGCCTCTTACCAGATAAATTGGTCTCTTAATTATAGGAGACCTGAAGGGCGGATGGCTGCAACCCCAGCCAGGGATCTGTAAAACAGGCACTTAACGTCCAAATCCGGGAATCCTCTTCAACACTCACATCAGCATAGATAGGATGTATCCCCATAGATAAAATAAAGTGCTCCACATAGCATAAAACCCAGCGTTTATTGAATATAAAGGTAAAGATTGCACTTACAGAATCGTTGTCATTAAAAAGCGTATAAGAAAAGCCGGCCGGCTCCAAGGTAACCCGTGTCTTCCGGGTATGCGAATCGCGGTGTCGTCAGGACGTAGCTCCTCCTCCCAAGTTTTTTTACCTAACTTGTAGGTTTAGCTGAACACTGTGAGCAGGACGCACCCCACTAACTTGTAGGTTTAGCTGAACACTGTGAGGTGGACGCACCGCACTAACTTGTAGTTTTAGCTGAACACTGTGAGGTGGACGCCCCACACTAACTTGTAGGTTTAGCTGAACACTGTGAGCAGGACGCACTGCACTAACTTGTAGGTTTAGCTGAACACTGTGAGGTGGACGCACCACACTAACTTGTAGGTTTAGCTGAACACTGTGAGCAGGACACACTGCACTAACTTGTAGTTTTACCTGAACACTGTGAGCAGGATGCACTGCACTAACTGTAAATAGTCTAGCTGCCTGAATGTGGTACTAATAGGATCAAAAGAACACCAGCAATTTTCTTTAGGTAGCTGTAAATACTGTAACAAGACAAGCCTGCCTGTCAGTAAGAAGATAACAGGAACAGATCTAGCTGAACACTGTGAGCAGGACGCACTGCACTAACTTGTAGCTTTAGATGAACACTGTGCAGAGGTCTCACTACACTAACTTGTAGGTTTAGCTGAACACTGTGAGCAGGACGCACTGCGCTAACTTGTAGCTTTAAATGAACACTGTGCAGAGGTCTCACTACACTAACTTGTAGGTTTAGCTGAACACTGTGAGCAGGACGCACAGCACTAACTTGTAGTTTTAGCTGAACACTGTGAGCAGGATGCACCGCACTAACTTGTAGTTTTAGCTGAACACTGTGAGGTGGACGCACCACACTAACTTGTAGGTTTAGCTGAACACTGTGAGCAGGACGCACCGCACTAACTTGTAGGTTTAGCTGAACACTGTGAGGTGGACACACCACACTAACTTGTAGGTTTAGCTGAACACTGTGAGCAGGATGCACCCCACTAACTTTTAGGTTTAGCTGAACACTGTGAGCAGGACGCACCCTACTAACTTGTAGCTTTAGATGAACACTGTGCAGAGGTCTCACTGCACTAACTTGTAGGTTTAGCTGAACACTGTGAGGTGGACACACCACACTAACTTGTAGGTTTAGCTGAACACTGTGAGCAGGACGCACCCCACTAACTTGTAGGTTTAGCTGAACACTGTGAGCAGGACGCACCGCACTAACTTGTAGGTTTAGCTGAACACTGTGAGGTGGACACACCACACTAACTTGTAGGTTTAGCTGAACACTGTGAGCAGGACGCACCCCGCTAACTTTTAGGTTTAGCTGAACACTGTGAGCAGGACGCACCCTACTAACTTGTAGCTTTAGATGAACACTGTGCAGAGGTCTCACCGCACTAACTTGTAGGTTTAGCTGAACACTGTGAGGTGGACACACCACACTAACTTGTAGGTTTAGCTGAACACTGTGAGCAGGACGCACCCCACTAACTTGTAGGTTTAGCTGAACACTGTGAGCAGGATGCACCCCACTAACTTGTAGGTTTAGCTGAACACTGTGAGCAGGACGCACCCCACTAACTTGTAGGTTTAGCTGAACACTGTGAGCAGGACGCGCTCCACTAACTTGTAGTTTTACCTGAACACTGTGAGCAGGACGCACTGCACTAACTGTAAATAGTCTAGCTGCCTGACTGTGGTACTAATAGGATCAAAAGAACACCAGCAATTTTCTTTAGGTAGCTGTAAATACTGTAACAAGACAAGCCTGCATGTCAGTAAGAAGATAACAGGAACGGATCTAGCTGAACACTGTGAGCAGGACGCACTGCACTAACTTGTAGCTTTAGATGAACACTGTGCAGAGGTCTCACTACACTAACTTGTAGGTTTAGCTGAACACTGTGAGCAGGACGCACAGCACTAACTTGTAGTTTTAGCTGAACACTGTGAGCAGGACGCACCGCACTAACTTCTAGGTTTAGCTGAACACTGTGAGGTGGACGCACCGCACTAACTTCTAGGTTTAGATGAACACTGTGGGGTGGATGCACCGCACTAACTTGTAGTTTTAGCTGAACACTGTGAGGTGGACGCACCACACTAACTTGTAGGTTTAGCTGAATACTGTGAGCAGGACGCACCGCACTAACTTGTAGGTTTAGCTGAACACTGTGAGGTGGACACACCACACTAACTTGTAGGTTTAGCTGAACACTGTGAGCAGGATGCACCCCACTAACTTGTAGGTTTAGCTGAACACTGTGAGCAGGACGCACCCTACTAACTTGTAGGTTTAGCTGAACACTGTGAGCAGGACGCACCCCACTAACTTGTAGGTTTAGCTGAACACTGTGAGCAGGACGCACCGCACTAACTTGTAGGTTTAGCTGAACACTGTGAGGTGGACGCACCACACTAACTTGTAGGTTTAGCTGAACACTGTGAGCAGGACGCACCGCACTAACTTGTAGGTTTAGCTGAACACTGTGAGGTGGACGCACCACACTAACTTGTAGGTTTAGCTGAACATTGTGAGCAGGATGCACCCCACTAACTTGTAGGTTTAGCTGAACACTGTGAGGTGGACGCACCGCACTAACTTGTAGTTTTAGCTGAACATTGTGAGGTGGACGCACCACACTAACTTGTAGGTTTAGCTGAACACTGTGAGCAGGACGCACCGCACTAACTTGTAGGTTTAGCTGAACACTGTGAGGTGGACGCACCACACTAACTTGTAGGTTTAGCTGAACACTGTGAGCAGGACGCACCCCACTAACTTGTAGGTTTAGCTGAGCACTGTGAGCAGGACGCACCCCACTAACTTGTAGGTTTAGCTGAACACTGTGAGCAGGACGCACTCCACTAACTTGTAGTTTTAGCTGAACACTGTGAGCAGGACGCACTGCACTAACTGTAAATAGTCTAGCTGCCTGACTGTGGTACTAATAGGATCAAAAGAACACCAGCAATTTTCTTCAGGTAGCTGTAAATACTGTAACAAGACAAGCCTGCCTGTCAGTAAGAAGATAACAGGAACGGATCTAGCTGAACACTGTGAGCAGGACGCACTGCACTAACTTGTAGCTTTAGATGAACACTGTGCAGAGGTCTCACTACACTAACTTGTAGGTTTAGCTGAACACTGTGAGCAGGACGCACTGCACTAACTTGTAGCTTTAGATGAACACTGTGCAGAGGTCTCACTACACTAACTTGTAGGTTTAGCTGAACACTGTGAGCAGGACGCACAGCACTAACTTGTAGTTTTAGCTGAACACTGTGAGCAGGACGCACCGCACTAACTTCTAGGTTTAGCTGAACACTGTGAGGTGGACGCACCGCACTAACTTCTAGGTTTAGCTGAACACTGTGAGCAGGACGCACCCCACTAACTTGTAGTTTTAGCTGAACACTGTGAGGTGGACGCACCACACTAACTTGTAGGTTTAGCTGAACACTGTGAGGTGGACGCACCACACTAACTTGTAGGTTTAGCTGAACACTGTGAGCAGGACGCACCCCACTAACTTGTAGGTTTAGCTGAACACTGTGAGCAGGATGCACCCCACTAACTTGTAGGTTTAGCTGAACACTGTGAGCAGGACGCACCCCACTAACCTGTAGGTTTAGCTGAACACTGTGAGCAGGACGCACCGCACTAACTTTTAGGTTTAACTGAACACTGTGAGGTGGACGCACCACACTAACTTCTAGGTTTAGCTGAACAGTGTGAGGTGGATGCACCACACTAACTTGTAGTTTTAGCTGAACACTGTGAGGTGGACACACAACACTAACTTGTAGGTTTAGCTGAACACTGTGCAGAGGTCTCACTACACTAACTGGTAGGTTTAGCTGAACACTGTGAGCAGGACACACAGCACTAACTTGTAGGTTTAGCCAAACACTGTGAGCAGGACGCACCCCACTAACTTGTAGTTTTAGCTGAACACTGTGAGCAGGACGCACTGCACTAACTGTAAATAGTCTAGCTGCCTGACTGTGGTACTAATAGGATCAAAAGAACACCAGCAATTTTCTTCAGGTAGCTGTAAATACTGTAACAAGACAAGCCTGCCTGTCAGTAAGAAGATAACAGGAACGGATCTAGCTGAACACTGTGAGCAGGACGCACCGCACTAACTTGTAGGTTTAGCTGAACACTGTGAGGTGGACGCACCACACTAACTTGTAGGTTTAGCTGAACACTGTGAGCAGGACGCACCCCACTAACTTGTAGGTTTAGCTGAGCACTGTGAGCAGGACGCACCCCACTAACTTGTAGGTTTAGCTGAACACTGTGAGCAGGACACACTCCACTAACTTGTAGTTTTAGCTGAACACTGTGAGCAGGACGCACTGCACTAACTGTAAATAGTCTAGCTGCCTGACTGTGGTACTAATAGGATCAAAAGAACACCAGCAATTTTCTTCAGGTAGCTGTAAATACTGTAACAAGACAAGCCTGCCTGTCAGTAAGAAGATAACAGGAACGGATCTAGCTGAACACTGTGAGTAGGACGCACTGCACTAACTTGTAGCTTTAGATGAACACTGTGCAGAGGTCTCACTACACTAACTTGTAGGTTTAGCTGAACACTGTGAGCAGGACGCACTGCACTAACTTGTAGCTTTAGATGAACACTGTGCAGAGGTCTCACTACACTAACTTGTAGGTTTAGCTGAACACTGTGAGCAGGACGCACAGCACTAACTTGTAGTTTTAGCTGAACACTGTGAGCAGGACGCACCGCACTAACTTCTAGGTTTAGCTGAACACTGTGAGGTGGACGCACCGCACTAACTTCTAGGTTTAGCTGAACACTGTGAGCAGGACGCACCCCACTAACTTGTAGTTTTAGCTGAACACTGTGAGGTGGACGCACCACACTAACTTGTAGGTTTAGCTGAACACTGTGAGGTGGACGCACCACACTAACTTGTAGGTTTAGCTGAACACTGTGAGCAGGACGCACCCCACTAACTTGTAGGTTTAGCTGAACACTGTGAGCAGGATGCACCCCACTAACTTGTAGGTTTAGCTGAACACTGTGAGCAGGACGCACCCCACTAACCTGTAGGTTTAGCTGAACAATGTGAGCAGGACGCACCGCACTAAATTTTAGGTTTAACCGAACACTGTGAGGTGGACGCACCGCACTAACTTCTAGGTTTAGCTGAACAGTGTGAGGTGGATGCACCACACTAACTTGTAGTTTTAGCTGAACACTGTGAGGTGGACGCACAACACTAACTTGTAGGTTTAGCTGAACACTGTGCAGAGGTCTCACTACACTAACTGGTAGGTTTAGCTGAACACTGTGAGCAGGACACACAGCACTAACTTGTAGGTTTAGCCGAACACTGTGAGCAGGACGCACCCCACTAACTTGTAGTTTTAGCTGAACACTGTGAGCAGGACGCACTGCACTAACTGTAAATAGTCTAGCTGCCTGACTGTGGTACTAATAGGATCAAAAGAACACCAGCAATTTTCTTCAGGTAGCTGTAAATACTGTAACAAGACAAGCCTTCCTGTCAGTAAGAAGATAACAGGAACGGATCTAGCTAAACTGAATACAGTGTATATATATATATGCAACACCTGGGATGCATATATATACACAATACACTGTAAGTGCAGCTAACTGACTGACTGTTCTGCCTAATCTATCTAACTCAAATCAAATGACACTGTCTCTCTGTATATCTCTTTCAACGCCGGAACACACACTACACAGGGCCGCCGTGCAGCCATTGCAGAATTACGCCTGAACATCCACTCCCTAAGCGATAGGGTACATGAAGTGGAGAGAACTACAACTCAACACGATACAGTCCTTTGCAAGGTAACAAGGAAAATTGACACACACCCTGCAGCTAAGAAAAAAACAAAGACAGGTCGAAGACCTTGACAATAGCGGTCGCTGTCACAACCTCGGGACCCTGGAGTCTGAATCAGGACCTCAAAGAGTGTGAATTCAAGCTACCCGGCACCACAGATAATAACTCTTCGGCATCACAGCTCTATAACAAACCGAGCAGTTTGTTGTAGGACACTACAGGACAATATTTATCTGCATAGTGCCTACGCCCCTTCTCCCTCGTAATCCCGCCAACCATTCACCACATGCATGTTGCATATTCATGCTCAAACTTCACCTGTCAGACTCTTTCATCTGTGTCTTCGAAATTCGCCTGAATCCGACTCATCTTGGATAGACTCCTCCACCTCAAGACAAGTTAAGACTGCCTGGAATGTCTGTCTTCAGCTCATCCAAGACATTGCCAGACTAGCACTTAACCAGATATGCTTTCTTTGTCTTTACCCAGATCGGCCTATTCTAGAGCTGGTAATGTATAGCGAACACGCTACTCAACAAGGTACTAAATGTGCACATACAGGAGAAACTCCAGCTGTACTGCTTTAGACACAAACAAATCTTTTACATGTTACCTCAAGACACTTTCTGAGTCCCACTAAGCTAAAGGATGACGCCTTTAAATTAGTTATACTTATCTCCTCATCATACAACCATTTATGGTGTACTATACCTTATTATTTTTATGTTTAACACGGGTGGTCAGTCTACTTTATTACTACCTCTCCAAGCCTCTATAACTCTATTCCCCCCCTGTATGGTGACCAATACGGTCCAGATCATAATAATACACTTACTCTCCTGAACATTTCGGACAGGACCTTTAAAAGGGCAATTATGAAGAGGATTTGTCAATAGCTCTTACACACTACACACACAATACCTTAAGAGATTAGATCTTTTAATATCACTAGCAACATACAGTAGACACATGAATTCATGGGCTAGGCTAATGGGACACTATTTCCTCATGTTCCATCACCTCCCCATAAATACAGAGCATACACATATTTTTCAGGGGTGGGCAGTACGTATGGTACGCTTGATAATATACTACTCCAGCAGGCCGATGTCCCCTTTCTAGCCTGTAATGGCTCTCAGTGGCGAGACTCACTCTTCCTGCTATCTCAGGAAGTGATAACTCACTTATCTTCCCAGGTACTCATCGGCTTGCTGGAGCCCAAGATTCAGATCACAGGTGACTAATCAGCATAAATGCTCTTACACTTACACTCACTGGTCTGGATATATCGCGAAACAATATGCTTACATACATAGACCCGACCCTCATGAAAGGAAAACAATGGTATATTATTGAGGGCGCACACAGTTGGTCCACTAACAATCTGAATGACAGACTGAGGGGAACTGACATAACGCTATGGTCTCATCCAATAAGCTTCTAAAACTATAAGTGCATGGTGAATGACAACCGCATAGACCGCAGTTCTGGGTTCCGTTTTCATCTTTCTCAGTTCTCACTGTTTTCAAACTCATTTTCAATGTGTTCGTTATTTAAGATATGAGATAAATTAATCTTGATGTCATATCTTGCAGTTTTATGGTTTTAATATGTCTTTTACATGCTTGACCAATGTATGAAGCTCAGTGCTAATAGGGAACAGTACTCCATTTCTTCTTCTTCCAACACATTAATAGAATATGTGTGCACATGTTTGCATCCTCTTTTGAGCTTTCAGCCTACATTGCTAGATCTTAATATTACCCATCCGTGTGGCATTGAACCTTGGGTACCCCTTTAGCCCCCGCCCTGGAATCTGGGGCGTGGGACTGGAGGGATATCCTCTGAACTCCATTTGAAATTGCATACTTGTATGTTACTTTTCTGTTTTTATGAACACTACCCTCCACTAGTACGCCAATAGAAATGGCAACGGCGGGTTTGCTCGCTATTGGGCAGATCTTCAGTGTTAGGTAGTTACCAACCCCCAAACGGTGCAATAACACAATTTAGTCCTGGTTACGGGATAAATTTCATACTCGGCACACCGTAAACCTTTATCTTCTCTACAAAGTAGAGAGAGTTTAAGTAAATATCTCCCCACCTCCCTACTTGTACTCGTTTTTACAGACAGAAAATCATCCTCTGCGCATTCCTATTTATTTGGTTTACCACCAATCTACTCATAAGCTTATAGAAACACCCCCCTCCCTTCTTTCTTGGTGGACACTCTAACTCCCATCATGCAAGCTTACGCTAAACAACCATCAATCTTTAGAGTGAAACTAAGCTCAATAAATATATGCGGACTTAATATATCCGAGAAAAGGTCCCAACTACTACACGCATTAAGAAAAAGCAAAACACAGATAGCCTTCATTCAGGAAACACACTTTCGCTCCAACAACATCCCAAAACTATCCAACCACCACTACCCTACGGTTTACCATGCCTCCAATAAAGAAGCCAAGATGAAGGGGGTTTCGATTCTGATAGCTAAAAATTGCCCCTTACAAGTATCAGAGGTTAAAAGAGACGCATGCGGGAGATACCTGTTCATCAAAGGGACTCTCCTTAACAAACCCATTACCTTGGCAAATTTATATGCACCCAACAAAAAGCAGGTTCTATTTTTTCGTGAAACCCTTCAGTTACTAACAGAATTCTACTCAGGCATCATCCTTGTTGGTGGGGATTTCAACGTGGCACTCTCCCCATCCCAGGATACCTCCACAGGGACATCCGCTATGCCTTACAGAGCCCTTAAGTCCATCAAAAAACACTTCCAGGAACTGACCCTACATGACACTTGGAGAACACTACACCCAAATGAAAGGGACTTCACATTCGATTCTGCGCCACACAACAAATATACAAGAATTGACCACTTTTTCATATCCCAATCCGATATACCACTATTACCAAAGGCCTCCACTGACCCGATGATTCTTTCCGACCACAACCCTGTGTCTATTACCCTAGACATTCCAGTAACACACACTAGAAACAAAATCTGGCATATAGATAACGCAACCCTCACAGACATAGAACTTACTCAAAAACTTACTACATGCCTCAAACAATACTTCACAGAAAATACACCTGGGGAAACAAAACAATCCAACATATGGGCTGCACACAAATGCGTAATCCGTGGGGAAATGATTTCTCTTACTGCTAATAAATACAAACTCAAAAGAGATCGTATAAAGGCTTTATATGCAAAAATCCATTCCCTGGAAAGAACGCATAAACTCTCTCTAGCTACCAAATCCCTAGTTGACTTAATAAAAGCTAGGGAAGAATTGCTCAAAGAATTAGATAAATCATTGAAGCGCAAATATATCTTAATACAAAAACTGTTCTACGAATTTCGAAATAAATCTGGAAAATTATTGGCCAGAGCATTACAATCTAAGAAAGCCACGAATACTATACATACCATTAGAGACTCATCAGGTTCTCTTTTGCAGCTCCTGAGGATATCGCCAATCAATTTGTCCGCTATTTTTCAGATCTATATAACCTTCCTTCCTCTAGGGACAAACAAGCAACAATAAAGGCATTTCTATTACAATACTGCCCAGCTTCTCTTAAACCCGAGGACACGGAGGGCCTAGCTTGCCCCATTAGCACAGACAAAATCACCACAGTGCTAAAGCAACTCAAACCAGGCAAAAGCCCAGGTCCAGACGGTCTGACTGTGAGTTATTAAAAAAATTCCAAGACATACTGACTCCTCATCTCGCAAAGACATTCAATGACATTTCCTCTACCTCACAAGTAAACAAAGAGCTGCTAGAAGCACACATTACTCTCATACCGAAACCAGGTAAAGACGAGACGTTGGTAACCAACTACAGACCTATCTCTCTCCTGAATGTCGATATGAAAATCTATGCCAAAATTCTCGCCAACAGAATCCTCCCCCTACTCCCCAATCTGATCTCCCTAGACCAGGTTGGATTTATCCCTGGCAGGGAAGCTAGGGGTAACACTATCAAAGCTATTAACATTCATCATTGGTTATTCGTATCCTCTAAACAAGGTTTCTTCCTGTCCCTTGATGTGGAGAAGGCGTTCGACAGGGTGGACTGGGACTACATGATAGCAGTTCTACAAGCTATGGGGTTCCCGGCACATTTTCTTCAAATGATTCTAACCTTATACACTTCCCCCACAGCCAGAATAAGAGTCAACGGCCACCTGTCGGACGGCTTCTCCATATCAAACGGCACTAGGCAGGGATGCCCACTGTCCCCCATCATCTTTGTACTCTCCCTAGAACCTCTACTACACAAAATTAGGACCAACCCAAATATAACCGGCATAGAGATCCGACGTAAACAATATAAACTGGCAGCATATGCTGATGACATTCTCCTCTTCCTCTCCAATCCCTTAATCACGATCCCTGACTTTACCCTCTTCCACAAACTATCCAATTTAAAAATAAATTTCTCGAAATCCAAAGCTCTCAACATCTCTCTCCCAAAAACGATAGTCTCTCAATGTCAAATTAACTTCCCCTTCTGTTGGGCCTCTCACTCCCTAACATA
Organism: Aquarana catesbeiana; assembly: GCF_042186555.1. Classification (NCBI taxonomy): domain Eukaryota; kingdom Metazoa; phylum Chordata; class Amphibia; order Anura; family Ranidae; genus Aquarana; species Aquarana catesbeiana. The sequence goes on along the minus strand of NC_133324.1, from coordinate 947,244,458 downwards.
TTTAGGTATCCAAATACCCTCAAAACTAACTGATCTATATGACAAAAACTACTCCCCAATACTCCAAACTATCAGAAAAGACCTAACCAAATGGTCCGCTGGGCAGTTCTCCTGGTTTGGCTTGAAAATGAATGTACTACCCCGTATATTATACGTTCTACAATCAGTCCCGATCAAACTACCTCCAACATTTTTTAAGACCTATAAGAGACTCTGTAGAAACTTTATATGGGCCCACAAATCTCCAAGAATTAGCTGGGATAGAACGATCCTTCCAAAACTCAAAGGTGGATTAGGCCTACCAGATATCCGGAAGTACTATACGGCATGTCATATCACCAGATTAATAGACTGGCACATACATACTCGTACAAAAGATTGGATCTCACTTGAAGATTCTTGCGCCACTATCCCTCTATCACACGTTCCATGGATTGACAGCAAAGCTACACCTAAGGAATACTCATCTCACCCACTCACAGGACCTACCCTAAATCAGAAGCACCTGTACCTCCCTCAAAATAACTCCCTCTCCGGGTCCATTGACCCCTTTGACTGCCAACCCTGACTTTCAACCTGGTTTCTTGAGAAACAATGTAACAAACGCTGACCCAGCCAGCTCGTTAAGAGCCCACCACCTTTTTGACAACGGTTCTATCAACCCCTTCCATGCCCTGTCCTCTCATTCCAGATAACAAAATATCATTTTTTCATTTCCTACAAATAAGACACTTCCTCAATAGCAGCAAACCCATCTCTCAATGGTATAGAGAACTTCACCCCATCAAAACACTCTGCTCCATGAAAACTCCCCAAAATCACCTAATCTCCACTATCTACCCTTTGCTTTTTGGGGAAATTAACCTTAAATCAAACCCAATCAACCAGAAATGGGAGAGAGAACTTAACATGGACCTATCCCCAGAAGAATGGGAAAATATAGATGAACATACACACAAAGGTTCTATCAATATTTCCGCACAAGAAAACAATTACAAACTATACTCAAGATGGTACAGCACCCCTGAACGACTCCACGTCTTCCAACCACATGTATCACCGATGTGCTGGAGATGTAACTCTGAAGTAGGCTCTCTTCTACATATATGGTGGGACTGCACTCATATTAAACCATTCTGGGAAAAGGTACACAACATACTGGCTCGAATCAATACCTACACACTAGACATGACCGCTGCCCAGTATTTACTACACCACACATCTCTACCACAATCTACATACAGGAAGTCCCTTATGCTTCACCTCGTTAATGCAGCTAAACAGTGTATCCCATTGTATTGGAGAAACAGGACCCCACCTAATATATCTGTTTGGCTGAAACGTGTTAATAAGATAGCTGTGATGGAAGACCTAATACACCAAGTGAAAGACAAACCTACGAAATTTCAAAAAACTTGGGCTTGTTGGATACACTTTCGAGACTCCCCAGAGTTTCAGACACTTCTAATTGACCCACAACCCAGACCCTCAAGGGGATCAAACTGTCCCATCCCAGAAACTATTTAATTCAGGATATAGTCCGAGTGTCAGCCATACCTCAGGACCGCATGGTGGACCTAAACTGATATTGTCACACAAGTGGCAATCATCTCCCTCCCCCCTCGCACAGACTGCTCCCATTAGGGGTGCGTGGGTAAGGAGAGGTTTATCCTTGATTCACCTAGCAATATTGATTACTAGCTGTCCCTTGGAATATTATCGCATAATGATGCAAATATACATCAAACGCCTTCTACCTTGTTGAGAATTTCTCAGGCTAGTTAAAGGCTACTAGCTTTTGTACGTGCTCAATAAGAGATATTATTGTTGAGATACGTATAAACTACAATGTTTCCATTATTTACATATATACACTATGGATAACATTATCATTATTAGTGCTAAGTTTCCCTGCTCATTGTACGGTTTAAAGATGTTCTTGTAAAAGATGCAAAATGTACTGTTATATCACCTGTACAACTTATTCTTCTTTTAAAATAAAAACTTTTTGAAACAAAAAAAAAAAAAGTAAATGCATAGAGATTGAGCAACTCTCACCATTACTTGAGGGGGTTAAAGCCCGGTGTTTTCTGTAGAACTACAGGACAATTGAGAACCTTAAACCAGCCTTTTTAGGAAGGAGAGGTCAGATTTTAGGAGTAAAAACTAGGAACAGAAACACAGTTGGGCAGATTTGCTGGAGTTACACCATGAGACATTGAAGGAAGCTAACACAGCTTCATACACACACACAGACACACATCTGATTCAATCTTCATTTTACAATTATTGATGTTATTTTTACATTTTACATTTTGTTCTTGTAATATTCTATTTTATTATTAAATCAATTTTTGAGTTTTTACACGAGACCTGAATGGATTTTCTTTGAACTTTCCTCATCAATATAATTTACAGAATATCAGTATTAATACCATAAAAACTGTATTTTAGCAGTTTTTTTTTAAATTGTCGCTCTTTTTTTGTTTATAGCGCAAAAAATTAAAACCGCAAAAGTAATCAAATACCACCAAAAGAAAGCTCTATTTGGGGGGAAAAAAAGGATGTAAATTTTATTTGGGTACAACCAGTGCTGTATTTAGGCCTAGGCCAACAAGGCCCAGGCCTAGGGCGGCACTTTGCGGGGGGGGCGGCAAAACAACCGCCCCCCCCGCCTCCCAGATCCCGCGGCCTTCTCCCGTACAAATGCAGGGTTTGCTGTGGTGCGATGGCGTGCTTGACCGAGGGGGAAGCTACTCGCGTCCCCATAAGCGGCCAGTGTCTGGCTGCATGTAATTTAGATGGGCGGGGGCGGAGCCTAAAGCTCCGCCCTCTACCCTCCTCCGTTCGGCTTTCTTGCATCGCTCGTCTCCCCAGCCAGGGGCGGGGTCTGTCTGATGACAGGAGGAGAAGGAGGAGCAGGAGAGAGAGAGAAGCACGAGGGGAACCCCCTACCCTCTAGCCAGGACAGCAGGTAAAGTACATTACTATTACTCTTCTATTGAGCACATGCATGGGATCACTTTATTGCAGCTAATCTGTGCTCAATATGGAAATGAATTTACAGATCATAATGCTGCAATAAAGTGATCCTTTGCTACAAACTCATTAAACAGTCCACCTTCAGTGAAAGTTCATGTACTGCAAACTTTGCAGTACATGAACTTTCACTAAGATCCCTTTCACTCTGGGGTGTTGGCGCCATCGCTGTTAAAACGCCAATATTTTTAGCAGCGATCTACCATCATTTTTGCAGGGGTTTTTGGCCGCTAGCAGGGCGCTTTTAACTCCTGCTAGCGGCCAAAAAAGGGTTAAAACAACCCGCAGCGGCGCTTTGCCGGCGGATTTAACCCCTTTTCAGCCGCTAGCGAGGGTTAAGTGCCGGTTCACATAGGAAGTGGCACGACTTGCAGGTCGCCTCACCGAGGCGACCTGCACACGACTGCCGGGGCGACTTGCAAGACGACTTCTGTATAGAAGTCTATGCAAGTCGCCCCCAAAGTAGTACAGGAACCTTTCTTCTAAGTCGGAGCGACTTGCGGTTCCATTGTACAGAACGGGAGGCGACTTGTCAGGTGGCTAGGTCACCTGACAAGTCGCCCCCATGTGAACCGAGCCTAAAACTGCCCCGCTATCGACTGAATAGCACCGCTAAAATGACGGTAAAGCGGCGCCACTTTACCGATGACGCCCGGGCGCTTTCAGTGTTAAAGGGCTCTAAAGAGGTTAAGGCTGCACTGATTGCCACTGATTAGGCGGCACTCTTAAGCTGCACTTATTTGCTACAGTGATGGGCACTGATGAGGCCGCACAGATGGCCACTGATAACCTGCACTGATGAGGCTGCATTGATAGGCATTGATGAGGCCGCATTAACAGGCACTGATGAGGCTGCATTGACAGGCACTGATGAGGCTGCATCGACGGGTACTGTTGAAGCTGAGCTGATGGGCACTGGTGAGGCTGTGCTGATGTGTACTGGCGAGACTGCCCTGATGGGCACTGGTGAGGCTGTATTGATGGGCACCAGTGAGGCTGCATTGATGGGCACCAGTGAGGCTGCGCTGATGGGCACCAGTGAGACTGCATTGGTGGGCATCGGTGAGACTGCATTGATGGGCACTGGTGAGGCTGCATTGATGGGCACCAGTGAGGCTGCATTGATGGGCACCGGTGAGGCTGCGCTGATGGGCACCAGTGAGACTGCATTGATGGGCACCGGTGAGGCTGCATTGATGGGCACTGGTGAGGCTGCATTGATGGGCACCGGTGAGGCTGCATTGATGGGCACTGGTGAGGCTGCATTGATGGGCACGGTGAGGCTGCATTGATGGGCACCGGTGAGGCTGCATTGATGGGCACCGGTGAGGCTGCATTGATGGGTACTGATGAGGCTGAATTGAAGGGCAGTGATGAGGCTACACTTGGTACCCACTTTTAATGTAGAGAGAGGAAGAGGTGGAGCTCTAAGATGAAAAGATGGAGCCTAAAAGGGAAGGTATGTGGTTTACGGATGACAGGGCGGGACTTAAACTCAAAGGGGTGTGGCCTTGACAAGAAGGGGTGGGTCATATTTAAATTATCGCAAAAAATAGCCTGGTCATTAAGCAGGAAAATCTCCCGGTCTGTAAGTGGTTAAAGGATTTATGTGTTTTAAATGTTGCCCTTGAAGACTCATGAAAAGACTCTCTCCCCAGTGTACATTATTTTTTAAAACCTTTTTTTTTTTTGCACTGATACATTTCTACCATAGCAGTGCCCAGCCCCCTCTGCACTTCTATTAACAATAACCATGCTCAGAACTAACAAGATTCCCCTCTCATAGACGTCCCTGGGGTTTAATTGCCAAGTTTGAATTTTGAGACTAAGCAGGATTCAATAAATCCTTCTCAAATTGAACCTGGGCAGGCTCGCTTTTCCCTACTCCTCACCCTCTACACCATCCCAAACTTTTTATATATTGCTACGGGTGGGGGCAAAAAAAGATTTGAATCTTTGTTTATCTGATTCTAAAGGCAGAAATTTTTTTACCTTATTCCTTTCTATGCATTATAGTAAAAAAAACATTCTGTGTGCAGCCCCCCCCCCAGCCTGATCTCAATCCAGCAATGTGCACGAGAGTAGAGATGCTGTCTGCTCTCTCCCTTCTCATTGGATTACAGACAGCAGCGGGAACTATTGGCTCCTGCTGCTGCCAATCACAGCCAGTGAGGAAGGAGCAGGTAGAGGAACTGAGAAGAGGATAAGCCCCGCTCCGGGCGCACAGCTGATTCCTCTCCTCCTTCACTCTCCGGCTCACAGCTACAGTGGGCAGGGCCGAGCCGTCCCGCTAACGTCAGCCAGGGAGGAGGGGGAGAGAGAGAGCCGACAAACAGCTGAGTGCCTGGAGCCAAGCTCATACAACGTACAGATCGGCAGATTTTTTTTTACAGTAAAGAGGGACACGTGTTATTAAGGTACAGAGGGGATAAGAAGACTTCATAGCAGATACGAGAGGAGCAGCGGGGGATGCTGGTACAAGCAGGGAGGGGAGGGGGGAGGAGGACAGAGGACACAGACACAGGGAGAGCTGCAGATAGCAGGCTGCAGATGATGGAATCACGCAAACGGACCACGATATCAGGGCTCAGCAGCCATGATTATTGTGGTCTGTTTGCAGAGGGAAAGGTATAGTCAGGCTCGATCAGATATGGTTTTTAGGTGATACAGGGGGCCAAATGACACAGCACAAGCACTGTGCTGTATAACATGCTTTACAGGAACAGGATCTGTTTTTTTTTTGGGGTTAACAAACGCTTTAAGCTTTCAAGTTGTCCATTTTCTGCATTTGGAAGATTTGTTCTCATTTTTGTGTTCTAGAAGCATACACTGTATATGCGAGTCTCCAGTATACTCATACCTTGGGTTGCATGCGGTCTTTTCCAGTGATAAACTCAAAAGTTCCACTTCCTGCGCGGGCCATGCCTTTAATAAGGGATGTGGAGGCTCCTTCACCGATCCCAAATGTAAAACACCTGCAAAGATCGAATAAGTTTCAATAAGTCTCTGTTATTGGCTGTACAGGAAAATAACAAATGAAAGCTCTCCAGCATCAGGCCATTTTGATAAGCAAAGATTTGGTACTTCTTGATGGTCCTGAAGCTAGCCTGTCCCTTTCTGCCTTTTGCACATTTCTATTGGCCAGTGAGGCAACCTATTGTAGTGCTGGGCTAGAAGCAGAGTGTGTGCATGCATGGGTAGGGCGGGGCAGGCTCGGAGTGTGCCTGCCAGAATGGTCCTCTGTCTCGCCAGCAGGTGGCAGAATTCTCAGGCCATTTTTAAAAAGGCAGGTGGTGGAGGATGATTGGACTCCATCTTACTATACAGAGAGGCAGGATGCAGTGGGCAGATTTTCATCTTAAATAGAAGGGTGGAATATTTATAATTACCGGTGTTTTTTTAAATTTTTCCGAACTTCGTTGATCACTTGCTTTGTGTTCTCAACTTCTCCGTCCGTGAAGACAAAAAGCTGAAGAGAGGACAGAGAAGGCATCAGATACAACAGAATGAGGCAAGGCTGAACAAATCACACTGGATCCAGCATGCTGCAAGTATTAGGAGAGCAACAGAGGTCATCAACACAGTTTACCAGCTTGCTGCCCAGTGTACATACCTTGTATATAAATGGCTGCAGCTATGATTCTGGTACCATTTTTTTTTTTGAGACAGTGAATGGCATTCCTGTAAATGTGATCAGAAGGGCTTTACAGCTGCTTGATCACTTTTACAGTGCTTGGAGGAGGCTGCCCCCTCCCACCACTGCCAGCCGCCTCTGGAGTCCAGGATCACTGTTCCCTGATCTCCTCTGTGACAAATGAAGCCAGAAGCAAAGAGAATTTAATCACTTCTGGTTTCAGAGCCATCACTCGGAGGAAGGAGATGGATCCCCAAAATGCGTTAGTCTGCCGACATCGCCAATCGTTTGGTCATCCATCGCCACGTTGATTGACCATCAGAGAGTGTCTTGCATATTCCTTCTGTTGTTTGTGAGTATTAATTTGGCTACTTGGTTTCCTTTAATAAACTTTGGGTAATGCACTAGGCGTTTGCGTCCCCTGTGTGTTTTTTTTCAGAGCTGTCACTCCCTGGCTGATACAGCCAGGAAACAGCTAATCAAACAGATCAGCTGCCTTGGAGGCCATAAGAGACCATAAGGAGTACTTGTCACTGCCCAGAGCTATCACAAGGGATGTGTTCACCTCTTGTGATAGCAATAAAGTTAAATGAAAAAAAAAATGGTAAAAAAAGAAAAATGTAAATTAAAAGATAAATAAATAAATCACCCCTATGCCATGCACAAATGTAAACACTCCTGTAGGTCGGGTATGTATATGTAAACGGTGATTGCACCACACATAATGTATTACTGAGAATATCAGAGTGGGAGCAATAATTCTAGCAGCATAGCTCACGTTTAACTTTAAATTGATAACTTGTTAAAACTTTTAATTTGTTGTCTATGGACAAATGTATTTACTGTAGTATGTTGCCTTTTCAGAGGCATATGCAATTTTAAATCTTGACATGTTTGGTATTTATTTACTCGACGCAACATCATCTTTTATATTTTACAAAAAAACGCGGTATTATGTTATGTTTGTGTGCACTAAAATTCATTCAAGGGTATCTTTTCCTAAAAATTCGCGTTTGATAAATGGCTGCGCAAATATCGTGTTACATAAAAAAAATTACAACAACCACCACTTTATTCTCCAAGGCCTCTCCTTTTCAGAAAATTTACAAAGTTTGGGGGTTCTAAGTAATTTTCTGGCAAAAAAAATAAAATATGCAGATTTTAACATTTATGTGAAAAATTAAGACATTCCCCATTGTAGGCAAGCGGTTAAACTTTAATTTACTGTTTTGCCTTACAATATAAAATGTATACTGAAGTTATACCATGTGGCAGGGCGAGCCAGTGCCACTAATATGGAGGTCTGGGCCAGGTTTTCTTGGAAGCAGGCACACTAATGATGCAGGTGTGTGCTGCATTTATCTTAAGCTGGCCATACACCTATAGATTATCTGCAGATTTTCTATGGTTAGATGGAAAAAGTGCAACAGATTTCTCCATGTTCGCTAAACTGTGTGGATGGAGAAATCTCCCACTTTTTCCATCTAACCATAGAAAATCTGCAGATAATCTATAGGTGTATGGCCAGCTTTAGAATCATAAGTAGAGGTGAGTGCCCCACCCTCCTGAGAGGGTCAGTGACTGCAAGGGAGCTGTGAGAGGTGCACGTTGCACTATATTGTCCAAATGCAGGACAGATTGAGGCATGAGCCTGAGAGAGAGACAGTCTGGGACAGATGGAGCAGCTGGGATGCTGTAGTAAAGGCTCAGAGCTTAGGTACAACAGGCGTGCACGAGCACGGGATGTGTTTGTTGGTCAGAGAGATCAAAATTACTAAGTTGAGCAGTAGAGCTGCATAGAGAGCATCTGGCATGGAGTAAACTCATGGTTTGGTACTACCAATGAGCTACAAAATTCCTAAATTGTCACAAATATAACTTCAGGCAAAATTCAAAGTAATACATAAGTTGAAATTAAGCTCTGTAACCCCATAACCCAAAAAACTCTCCTCTTTCACGCTTAAACACTGAATAGCAGCTAGTCTACCAAATGTTATATAGCCTATCTGACCTGCCGGGGGTGCTCGGCTCTCCCGGCTGTTTGGTAGATCTTCTTTAGAGGTTGGAGAATTTCTGTTCCTCCAAAGTCGGCGTCCATTTTATTCACCTTCTTCACCGCCTCCTCCATAGACTGCTGTGTGTACTCCACACTCTCCCTGGGGAACATTTAACAAGGTCATGTTATACGGTTTTTTACTTATTATAAAAACACATTTCTTGAAGTTCATTGAGGGACACAGGAATTTAGGTGCAGCTGGGTTATCCTGCTGACTACAGGAGAAATTAGACACGGGTAAACAAAAATAATGTAGTCCAGCCCAGTATAATCAAAAGATTAAGAGTGTAGCGCTATAAGCTCAATAAATGTGTACAGTAAATCAGTATATCAAAATGGTGTAAGAAATGAATAACCTAATACAGTTATTACAACTGCTAAGTGAGACTGTAGTGCACCAAATAAACAAATATAACAGTGACTGGTATATAAAAAGCAATAACACTTATGTGCATATAACACCAAAAACAATTTCAAAAGATAAAATAGTCCATATCAAATAGGTGAAAAGAATCAAAAAAAGTCTGTGGTGATAGTGCATAAACGATGATAGGCGAATGCCTCCCACAGGGGGATGATTAAGCCCAATCTGGCAAGTAAGTGGACAGATGATGACTGTTTAGTTGAAACATGTCGGGTGGACCCCTCACGACTGCCGCTATATGATTTTTACGCTGTTTCATATCTTCTGAAAATGTGAGTCTGTTTTTTAAATTATTTTTTAATAAATCCAAGTTAAAACGTTATCACGCTATGTGAGTATTTTTTCTTCTCATATGCAATACGAATTTGGTCTATGGTGGTGTATCTATTGATGTGGAAGCCGTGCTGATTTTCCTTCCTATCGAGAGGAGATGACATCTGTCCAGACAAGCTACCTAGACCTGTTGGTCATTAAGCTTTTTTGACCTGTATGGCGTATGCCATTTCAGGCCATTAAACTCTGGTAAGCCTCCATACTCTTCTGGTGATGGTCCTGGCACCGATTTCAACTTTCCGTGCACTTTCGGTTATCCCACGGTCCACTTACTTGCCAGATTGGGCTTAATCATCCCCCTGTGCGTTTGGGAGGCATTCGCCTATCATCGTTTATGCACTATCACCACAGACTTTTTTTGATTCTTTTCACCTATTTGATATGGACTATTTTATCTTTTGAAATTGTTTGAGGTGTTATATGCACATAAGTGTTATTGCTTTTTATATACCAGTCACTGTTATATTTGTTTATTTGGTGCACTACAGTCTCACTTAGCAGTTGTAATAACTGTATTAGGTTATTCATTTCTTACACCATTTTGATACACTGATTTACTGTACACATTTATTGAGCTTATAGCTCTACACTCTTAATCTTTTGTTGTTTTTTTCACCCTAAGTCTACGGGTGTGTTGGCTGCTGCTCTGATGCTCTCCTTTCTTTAGCGCAGCGCTGTTACTTATCCCTTCTATCAGCCCAGTATAATCTCCTACTCCCTTAATGTTGTTGAAAAAGCAGTACTGACAGTGTGACCATAGACACAGAGGTGGACCCGTGTCCCTCAGCAAATTCCAAGAACTGGATTTTAGGGCAAGTACAAAAATACCATTTTCTCTTTCTCATTCATTGAGGGACACAAGAATTCAGACACTGTCGGGAAGTCCAAAAGCAGCCCAATCGAGGGGTGGTCAACAGCAAAAAACACTAGAAGACCCACGTTAAAACTACAGAACTAGAGAGTCCCTGCAGCTCGAAGAGCAGCTGCTGTCAAGCGAGGCCTGAAAGTCCACCTGGTAAAACTTAGAGAAAACACGAACCGAAGACCAGGTGGCAGTCTTACAAATTTGGGAAAAAATGACCTGTGTCAGAAAAGCCTAAGTAGCACCTACTGATCTGGTAGAGTGTGCCCTGACAGATAATGCTGGAAGCCGATCCTTAAAAATATAAGCTTGAAAGAAGATCTGTCTGAGCCACCTGGAAATGGTGGGACAGGAAGCAAGTTCCCCTTTATGGGGACCAACAGGAATGACAAAGAGAAAGTCAGTCTTCCTAATGGAAGCAATGGCTGGGAGGCAGACAGGCAAAGCTCAAACTACATCCAGGCAATGGAAAGAGATCTCTGATAAACTGAAGGGACAAATGCACAACATCCTGAAAGTTCTGGTCCTCAAAATCAGCTGGTTCCTGGGTGGTAGCATAAAGGATTCTTTTAGTTCAAATGGGTGAATTTTGTTTTAAAGTGAACTAAATTCAGATCCCACAGTCACAGGGAAACTAATTGAGAGACAGTTTTAATAAACTTAATAAAATAATGGGAAGCTATTGATCTTTCAGGCACAAAGATGGTACTCAGGGCTACATGCTGATCTGGGCCCATTTGTAGAAATACCAGGATCCGCCCCTGAGAAGAACGTTTCTTGTCAAGCGAAGTAATCTTCCCATGGGCAATCATAGACATTACAGGAAGCAGACTTTCTAGTTTTAAGCCTCATGGGGATGACCAATTGAGAAATGTCTCTGTCTTTCAGAACCTGGGTTTAAACAACCATGCCACTAAAGCCAGTAGCCATGAGGGAGAGTAATAAACAGGTCCTTGAGACAGAAGACCCCCAATGATCTGGAAGAGCCCACAGAGCATCTGCCAGGAGTGTGATCGGGCCAGAGTACCACATCCACCTAGGCCACTCCAGAGCTATGAGGATCACTGGAATGTCCATCTGGGGAGTAGATGAGGAGAGTTTCAGGTGGGGAAAGGTATAGATGAAATTGTATTGATTACACAGAGCCACAAGAGCATCCACTGCTTTCACCAGAGGATCCCTGTACCTAAAGACAATTTGTTATTGAATATAGAGATCAGGAGGTCCACTTCTGCCATTATCTATCTGTGACTCAGGTCCAGGAACACTTTTGGGTCCAGATGCTGTTGGCGTAGGTAGTCTGCCTTCCAATTTTCAATGTCTGTAATGTACACAGCGTAAGGGTCTGGAATGTGGAGTCCTGCCCAGGACACAATCATTTCTATCTCTCTTGTCCCTTCTGGTTGCTCCCTGATGATTGATGAATGCCACTCTTGCAGCTTTGTCCAACTGAATCCTGCTCATTTGATCCTCCAGTTGGCATTTCCAGCACTGCAAGGAAAGACAGATCACCCAAGCATTCAGTACATTTAAAGGGAAACGTCCAAGTCCCCTGCTTCAACAGGACACCTTCCCAGCCTGATAGGCTGGTGTCCATTGTGAGGCTCTTCCATGAAACTAGAAGGAAGGACTTCCCCAATTCTAGTGCAGTATTCCTGAGCCACTAAGCCAGAGACAACCCAATCTTTGGTGGCAAATAAATCTGTCTGTCCACAATGACAGGGTGTTGCATTGTAGGGATCTGGAGTGCAAGTGGGCAAATGAGGCTGCTTCAAATGAGGCTACAATCAGCACAAGAACTCTCATGCAGAAATGGAGTTGAGCGACTTCTGGACTGAAGATTCAAAGTCTGGTAATAGAGAGCTTAACGTTTCTTCTGGAGACGAAAAACTATTCCAAGCAATGAGTTGATTCAAACGTTGACTTCTCAAAGTTTAGGACCCAGTTGAATCTCTACAAGATCCAGATGGCTTGCACTACATTGTCAGCCGGAACTTGCACCAACTGTGTCTCCAAAAGAAGATCATCCAAATATACCATAATTGAGATGCTCTGATGCTCTGCAGCAAGGCTAGCACAGGCACTAGCATCTGAAAACTTGAGGAACACAAGACAGACTGAAAGACAGAACAACAATCAGAAAGTTTTTGGGATCCACAGCAAGGTCAAGGACCTTGATGTCCACAGAGGCCAGAGGATCTCCCTGAATGCGGGAGGCTATGACATACCTGGTGGATTCAATACAGAATTTTTTTAAATGAATGACGGCATTTATTGCTTGACATCCAAGATGAAACTTGGTTTTGGAAGTTTGAATAGATTGGAGTAGAACCCTTGAAACTGTTCTGCCACAGGTATTGGAGCAATGACCCCCTGCTCCAGAAGATCTCAGGGAGCTCCAAGGAGATCCGCTAATCTGTGGGGTGACACAGGTAAGTTGGAAGACATGAATCAGTGAAGGAGCTGAGAGTGAAAATCTAGCTTGTAGTCCACGGAAACCCCTCCCAAACCCAAGCATCTGAGATGCTATCCAAATCTGGGATGCTATCTGGCTATCCAAATGTCCACAAAGGCTAGCAGATGTCACCCAGTTTGGAAAGGGGGGTTGTCCCCCACCTCCATGCTGAAGAAGTTGTGGGGGTTCAGAGGACTTACATGTACAGATTTTTGCAAATGGTCTGGGATCCAGGTTTAGAGATGGCTTGAGGTGGAGGCCTGAGATTAACAAAAGGAACTTTTTTCTGCTGTTGAAAATATGATCCTTCCCCGGCTGAGCCCTAGGCTTTTTCTGCTGGGTTAGATGGTACTCCTGCGGCAAGTGGTTGATGAAGGCCAACTCTAAAAAAAAAGAAATTTTCACTCAAAGGGTATGTGAATCAGACGCTTTTTGTATGCTAATTCCGCATCCCAACATTTTAGCCAAAGGGTCCTCCGCATGTTGATGGACAGGAGGCTCAAACAAGGGTTGAGACAAGAAAACTCTAGCAAACTGTCTACACAGTAGTTGGAGATTATCACAGAGTGATATGTTCCCAACAGCCACACACCAGTCATATGCAAGAGCCCATACTGTAATAAGGGTATTCACAGATTCAATCCTCAGAATAAAACTGCTTCTCTTAGACTGCCCAATCTTTATACTCACGAGAAGAAAGCCTCAAAACGGGAGCCAAAGCCATAAATATTAAAGTAACATCCAAGAGGTAAACTCTTCAATAGAAGAACCAGTGTCTCCTGCAGAGAAAAGATAATAAATGGGGTCACTGGAAAAGAAAGAGATATATAATTTTATATAACTAGGAGTATATATATATATATATATATATATATATATATATATATATATATATATATATATATATATAAACGATAAGTCAGGATTGCTGCACAGGAAATTTATTTCCATAAAAAATCACAAAGATTACAAAGACATCAAACTGATACCAGATGCAGCTGACTGCGACGTTTCGGGCTTTCACAGATAGCGCCCTTTCTCACAATCTTATGTCTGCAACTGGTTACATACATCACATGTTATATATACACATAAGTTTGTTGATTATACTTGATTAAGCTGGAATTAATTAACCCACATTTGGTAACAGGTTTTTTAACTAGTCATTTCTCCTCATTTTACGTGGTTGGAACAATCAATTGTCAACAGGTGCTATTACTTCTTTGCCAAAAAAAGGGAAAAAGGAAAAAGAAAAAAAGAACAAAAAATTATTAAATAAAAAATTATTAAATCAAAAACAAAAAAAGGGGAAAAAAAGGGGGAACAGAAGAAAAAAAGGAAACAGAAGAAAAAAAATGAAACAATAAACAAAATATTGTTGTTTTTTATGTGTGAATGCGCTGCTCCCATCTATGCACCCTTTCCAATATTCACATACCCTACCTTTTAATTATGAAAAGAATATATATATATAGCTAACCTAAATAAAAAACATATACATGTGAAAATTCACCACATTAGACCAAAACCATATAACAAAACAAAAATCCGATGACATATATCACATATGTAACAGAGTCCCCAAATAAATGCTTTCAAATCTTCTATCAATTGCCGTGATTGGCGTGCTCCTGTGTTCCTTCAATATGCATAAAGTGACTGTGTGATCCACCACCACCTGTAAGATTGGCCACTCACCAGATACTTCTCTAATAATACACCTTTGGTTCATTCATGGGATAACCACTCCACTTTAGAAAACCTCTTCAACGACTATAGTTGGACTTTAGTGTTCCTCATATAAAATATGGATAAAACGATCATCGCGCAATACGTTTTAAAACTGTTTATTATGTAAAAACAAAGAAGAAGTGTACACTCACATTTAAAAGTGCCCTCGAGCCGGCACAGAGCTTATCCAGCAGTTAGGGACGGTTGTAGGAACTGTAGCCTGGTTCGCCTATGTGTAATGTGCGACCTCCGTGTTCCGCTTGCGTTCCACCCCTCGTATCCGTTCGCGTCCTCACCAGCCACGACCGTTTCCGATCACGTGGGCAAAAAATCTCCCAGCAGCCTCTACGCGTTTCGCATCATAGTATGCGTCATCAGTAACAGCTTCCTGATGACTATGTTTCTGTTCTGTGAAATGTCTGGATAATGGAAGTTTATCCAGTTTGTCACGAATCGAGTACTTGTGCCTTGCGATTCTATCTTTTACCTTCTGGGTTGTTTCCCCCACATAAAGTAAACCACATGGGCATTTAATAATGTATATAACATAGGATGACTGACATGTGAAATAATCTTTAATGTCAATGTTGTAACCTCTATGTGGGTGACAAAAACTTTTCCCTTTTATTATACTGGTGCATTGGGTACATGATAGACAAGGATAGGATCCATGGTTCGGGGGACCTAAGAATGTAGTGCGAGGAATGGGTGTGCTATATTGGTCTGATGTGACCAATCTATCACGCAGCGTTCTACTCCTACGATATGATGGAAGGGGGGGGGGGTGGTAAAACTCAGGGATGGTTGGATAATTTTTATTCAATATTGACCAATGCTTTCTAATTATATTATTGATTTTATTAGAGAATGGATGAAATTGCGAGATGAAAGGCAGTCTATGGGTTACATTTTTTTCTCTATTTTGATCCAAACTGATACGTTCTTGCTGAACTATGTCACCTGGATATCCTCTTTGATGTAGTCTGTCTTCCATCTCACTCAATCGCCTTTCTCTCATATCCATCTGATTTACAATGCTAGATATACCTTTCAACTGGCTTCTTGGTATAGATTTAAATACCCCCGGGGGTGAAAGCTGGAATAGTGTAGTAACTGATTTCGGTCTGTAGGCTTTCTATACAGGTCAACCATTATACGGTTGTCCTGTATACTCAGCAGAGTATCTAGAAAAGGAACTGTTGTATCTGAAGAAAATATATTAAATTTCAAACCAGGAACCAAGTGCTAAAAGTGCGCTTGTAAGACCGCTGCGCAAATACGGTGTGACAGAAAGTATTGCAATGACCGCCATTTTATTCTCTAGGGTGTTAGAAAAATAAATAAATAAATATAAAAAAAATATATATATATATTATAGTATGCGTCATCAGTAACAGCTTCCTGATAACGCATACTATGATGCGAAACGCGTAGAGACTGCTGGGAGATTTTTTGCCCACGTGATCGGAAACGGTCATGGCTGGTGAGGACGCGAACGGATACGAGGGGTGGAACGCAAGCGGAACATGGAGGTCGCACATTACACATAGGCGGACCAGGCTACAGTTCCTACACCCGTCCCTAACTGCTGGATAAGCTCTGTGCCGGCTCGAGGGCACTTTTAAATGTGAGTGTACACTTCTTCTTTGTTTTTACATAATAAACAGTTTTAAAACGTATTGCGCGATGATCGTTTTATCCATATTTTATATGAGGAACACTAAAGTCCAACTATAGTCGTTGAAGAGGTTTTCTAAAGTGGAGTGGTTATCCCATGAATGAACCAAAGGTGTATTATTAGAGAAGAATCTGGTGAGTGGCCAATCTTACAGGTGGTGGTGGATCACACAGTCACTTTATGCATATTGAAGGAACACAGGAGCACGCCAATCACGGCAATTGATAGAAGATTTGAAAGCATTTATTTGGGGACTCTGTTACATATGTGATATATGTCATCGGATTTTTGTTTTGTTATATGGTTTTGGTCTAATGTGGTGAATTTTCACATGTATATGTTTTTTATTTAGGTTAGCTATATATATATATTCTTTTCATAATTAAAAGGTAGGGTATGTGAATATTGGAAAGGGTGCATAGATGGGAGCAGCGCATTCACACATAAAAAACAACACTTTTAGTCCATTCCTATGAAAGGTTTTTTGAATGCAGCAGCCAAAAAATCACTATTAATTGATTGAAATATTGGTTTTGCGCCGGTGACACACACATATTAATAAACAAAATATGGATAATAACACAAAGGTTTTCTCATAAAGAAAATATTCTTCCTAAAAAAACTTCCCTTTATGACATCTATAAAAACATAAAAATATAACAATAAATCCGGAATGTCATCTCATCACAATAACATCTAAACGAATAAATACAAATCAAAATCGGTATTTAACCCTTTAGGCTGTATCGTATTTAAACGGTTAATCCAATAAACTTCACGTTTTTTCAGAATAAGTTCTCTATCACCCCCTCGTCTATTCATGGGTATACCGTGGATGACCATATATCTTAACTGAGATACTGTATGTTTCTGTTCTGTGAAATGTCTGGATAATGGAAGTTTATCCAGTTTGTCACGAATCGAGTACTTGTGCCTTGCGATTCTATCTTTTACCTTCTGGGTTGTTTCCCCCACATAAAGTAAACCACATGGGCATTTAATAATGTATATAACATAGGATGACTGACATGTGAAATAATCTTTAATGTCAATGTTGTAACCTCTATGTGGGTGACAAAAACTTTTCCCTTTTATTATACTGGTGCATTGGGTACATGATAGACAAGGATAGGATCCATGGTTCGGGGGACCTAAGAATGTAGTGCGAGGAATGGGTGTGCTATATTGGTCTGATGTGACCAATCTATCACGCAGCGTTCTACTCCTACGATATGATGGAAGGGGGGGGTGGTAAAACTCAGGGATGGTTGGATAATTTTTATTCAATATTGACCAATGCTTTCTAATTATATTATTGATTTTATTAGAGAATGGATGAAATTGCGAGATGAAAGGCAGTCTATGGGTTACATTTTTTTCTCTATTTTGATCCAAATTGATACGTTCTTGCTGAATGTCACCTGGATATCCTCTTTGATGTAGTCTGTCTTCCATCTCACTCAATCGCCTTTCTCTCATATCCATCTGATTTACAATCCTAGATATACCTTTCAACTGGCTTCTTGGTATAGATTTAAATACCCCCGGGGGTGAAAGCTGGAATAGTGTAGTAACTGATTTCGGTCTGTAGGCTTTCTATACAGGTCAACCATTATACGGTTGTCCTGTATACTCAGCAGAGTATCTAGAAAAGGAACTGTTGTATCTGAAGAAAATATATTAAATTTCAAACCAGGAACCAAGTGCTAAAAGTGCGCTTGTAAGACCGCTGCGCAAATACGGTGTGACAGAAAGTATTGCAATGACAGCCATTTTATTCTCTAGGGTGTTAGAAAAATAAATAAATAAATATAAAAAAAAATATATATATATATATATATATATATATATATATATATATATAAATTGCATAAGCAACATAGGAAATGTTAAGCACTAAAGGCACTTGCATAAGGGACAACCCATGGCCTGCCTGATGGCCTGCCTGATGCTTTTCCATAAGTGTTTTTTCCATAAACGTACAACTGTTTAGTATTTAAAACAAGAATCCTGAAAAACTGTTTCATTCTGTCTTTCTTAGATGGTCAATTTGGGCAATTTACTGACCCTGGCACTATGAATCCGCCGAGGGGCATTTGGCCCAGAATTCATTGACCATTCCATACTCCCAGACCGGTCCACAAGGAAAATAAACTCGCCGCAATTGGACTGCTCCTGTCCAGCTGGAAAACTTGGGTAGAAATTCAACATGGCCACCGACTCTGCCATAATGGACCCTACAGAACACAGGGAGAAAATAAGATTGTAACAAAGAGACTGAGAAAAAAAACGTATACAACAAAGCTTTTACAGATGCTTTTACAGAAGCTTTAACGGCCTTCACCACCACCAAAGACTATTATTGTTATTACCAGCAAATTTGTGTCTTTCACAAACAGTTGTTTAGGGGTGGATATATTTACCTGGTTCTTTCATATTCTCCTCATTGGCTTACCCTTACACTGGCTATCCCCCCCACCTTCAGTTCATCATGAATGATGCTGCTAGACTCATCTACCTTACCAACCATTCAGTGTCCTCCACCC
Organism: Aquarana catesbeiana; assembly: GCF_042186555.1. Taxonomy (NCBI): domain Eukaryota; kingdom Metazoa; phylum Chordata; class Amphibia; order Anura; family Ranidae; genus Aquarana; species Aquarana catesbeiana. Next base: position 947,225,700 of record NC_133324.1, on the reverse strand, counting down.
CTCTCTGTCAATCCCTCCACTGGCTTCTGCTCACCCAACATATTAGATTCAAAATACTAACAAAACCTTACAAAGCTATCCACAGCTCTGCCCCAGCTACATCACTGACTTAGTCTCAGAATATCAATCAAATCGTTCTCTTAGTTCCTCCCGAGACCTCCTGCTCTCTAGCTCACTTGTCACCTCATCCCATGCTCACCTCCAGGACTTCTCCAGAGCCTATCCCATCAGCTGGAACTCCCTCCCCCAATCTGTCCGACTATCTCCTACTCCACTTTCAGACGATCCCTGAAAACTCATCTCTTCAGAGAGGCCTATCCTGCCCCCACCTAACAACTGTAATTTTATTTTCTCCACCAGCCCATCCCACACAGTTATTACCTTTTATATCTCTTGACCCTCCCTCTTAGATTGTAAGCTCTAACAGGGCAGGGCTCTGATTCCTACTGTATAAAACTGTATTGTAATTGCACTTATGTTGTAAAGCATTGCATAAACTGCCGGCATTATATAACCTGGGCCGTCTTTAACGCAAGGCAAATAGGGCAGCTGCCCTGGGCCCAGTCATTGTTTTGGGGCCAAAAACAGCTGCCCCTGATGCCCACGCTGCCTGCACATAGAGGCTGCCCACGCCCCATGATGGCACTGTCTGTGGAGCAAGCAGGTAAACAGAGACAGCGGTTTTCCCCATAGAGCAGGGGAGGGGGTGGGACCGGGTGCCCCACTGACACTTAGACCCTGTCCCAATGCAGTCTGTAAGGTCGGGAGAAGGCCGCGGCTGCAGGTGAAGCTGTGTAATGGATTTGGAGTGGGAGAGGCAAAGCCGAGAGCCCCAGAGTGTGGATTGGAAGTGGAGTGAGCTAACAGGTAGGCTGCACTGATGAAGCTGCACTAATGAGGAGGCACTGATGAGATGGCACTGATGAGGCAGCACTAATGAGGCTACACTGATGAGGCACTGATGAGGCTGCAATGATTATCAGTGTAAATGTCCCGTCACAGGAAAGTCGCTTATTGGCTTTCATTTCATCAGACAGTGAGAGCCTAAGTCATTGGCTCTTTACTGTGATCAGTAATGCGCTGTGTCCGAGGGACACAGCTCTCCACCGATTGCCATGTTGCGCGTCCCCAGGGGCACGCATGTGTGGCACGAATGGAAGGATGTCACATGATGTCCTCCCAGAACAAAAGCGGTCCCACCTTGCCTTCATTGTACAATAGACCAGGCAGAACCAGTTTAATGTTGCTGATAGATCTAAATGGGAGCATCGAAATGGCAGGCAAAATATTTCACTGCAGAGCAGTGTTCCCATCTATTGTCATCTCTTAGAGGTGGATGTCCAAGCCTTTTTTTTTATCCCAAGGCTTAAAGTGGCTGTAAAGGGTAAACATTCTATGCATGAAGGTAAACAAGCTTTCAGTGTGCAGTTTCCCCCCCAGCACCCCAAACTTACCTGAGTCCGATTGCGATCCAGCGATGTGCACGAGAGCCTCTCCCAGGTCTCTCCCTTCTTATTGGCTCAGACACAGCAGCGGGAGCCACTGAATAGACCTCTAGACCTTGGGGCCAACCCAGAACACACCTCTGGCCAGGTGGCCAAATACAACCGTGAAACAGAAGAACAAGGGCAGGCAATAAACAGTCTAGTCTGGCCTGCTCAGTCTCACCACCACGAGGATCAAACAAAATGGATGAAAACACACAAAAGTTTTCCACAAATTTTAGCACAAGTGATTTTCTTTAAAAAATTTGTGAAAATACCACAACCCCCATCCCCACAAGAATCTGAAAAGTTATTGGATAAAAAAGAGATGCTAGTAATTTCTACAAATTGTGTAAGTCTTCATACTGTGTATAGGCAAAATGGGATTCCTGACAGCTGTGTAACTACGATTCTAAATGACAGTGGAACCTCGGTTTGCGAGTAACGCAGTTAACAAGCGTTTCGCAAACTGAGCACTGTATTTCTAAAAATCCTAACTTGGTTTGCGAGTGTTGTCTCGCAAAACGAGCAGGATTCAGGCCAAAAGAGGTGTGCAGTACCGCTTTTGGCCTGAGGGGGGGTGCGCCGAAGCCAAGCAGAGCCGAAAGTCGCCGATTGGCACTGTTCGGAAATGCACGGAAAGACCTGAGGACAGTTCGGCTGATCTTGGCAAACCTCGGAAAGGCTCGTGAATGGAGTCTTTCTGAGGTTTGCTGAGGTCCGCCGAAGTGTCCCTCGGGCCTTTTCGGCCGTTTCCGAGGCTCCCCCCACCTCTGGCCATATGCGGTATTGCATCCCATTGAAGTCAATGCGGAACTAATTATTTTTGTTTCCATTGACTTCAATGGGAAAACTCGTTTTGATATGCGAGTACATTGGATTACGAGCATACCCCTTGAACGGATTATGCTCGTAATCCGAGGTTCCACTGTAATTATTTTCAAGAGCCAAAAAGGAGGATGGAAAATGATCATGCCAATATTCTACAACATTAGCGAACAAAACCGACATGTGCTGCAGGTTATCTCCTTTTAAAATCACACTTTAAAACTGACCTGCAGGCATGAAAACTTTCATTTAAATATATGCTGTGCGTTGTCCACTGCTGCCATTGTGTGACAACGTGCGGTGCTAGGACATATCCTTTGACACTATTCCAACACTGAATGGCCCTAATGGTTTCTGTACTGTTCCAGTAATTTTGTTTATTCCATCCTCATTTTGTACATTAGCTCCACCACTTTCCTTTGTATGCACAGAACCATGACATTGGGGGAGATTTACTAAAACTGGAGTGTGCAAAATCTGGTGCAGTTCTGCATAGAAACCAATCAGCTTCCAACCCGGCAATGCAGTCCGACTTAGGAGGCAATTTGACAGATATCTGTGTGGGTTCCTGCACCTATGTCTATACAAATCACCCCCCTGAAGTCGCCAAAAGTAGTACAGGAACTACCTTTGGGAATCTGTGCGGTGCGGCACTGTTTTGGACGGTGCAATTGCCGGCAATAGCCGCCAATTTGGCATGCAACTTGACATGTCAAAAAGCATGCCAAATGTGAACCTAGGCTTATTGTCAAAGCTTAATTGAACAAGGTGAAGTTAGAAGCAGATTGGCTACCATGCACAGCTGCACCAGTTTTAGTAAATCTTCGCCATTATGTTTTAAAGTGTCTACATTCTAACAGGTGGCCACGCTTGACTCTTGTCAAGTTTTGGATATTGGGCCAATATGCTATAAAGTTTTTGGCACTATTCATATGAAAATAAGTTTATATCCCTGGCTTGAAAATAATTGATGAGATTTTTGCAAATATCCTTTATAATGGAAGAAATAATAAAGTCCACATACCTGAGATGGCCCACATGATGCACTGGGTGCTGGAGTGCCGGAGCGACCAACCCTGCCCCCCCCGAGCACCTCTATTGGGAATTGATATCACTGGTTTCACCATTCTAGGAGCCAACTTACACTCGAGCTCCTGATGAAGCGGACGGCCTCAAATCTGGGAAACATGTTGAGTTGATAATACCTGTTGTGACAGGAGTCACTTTGAGCGGGGGGGGCTTGCGGGACCCAGCTTACCTTAGAGAGCTCTGGAAACTCCTTGTCCAGCTTCCCCGGCCCCTCCTATGTGTAAGTCTCCCTGTGTCTATTAGGGGGACAGGGCAACCAAGAACCCCAGTCCGATCTGCACTAATCAGACTTATCGTACAACCACACTGGACTCAGCATTTCGTGTTACCACCTGTTATCCAGGGTCTTATATGTGTGGTTTGTATTGAAAGAATGAAGGGGCTCTTTCACTTGAGATATTAATATTTCTGAACAATATCCCACCACTGTCACCAATGTCACGGACCCCGTACTCAAGATAAGTCTGTCTTCTGTAAATGCTTCCGTTGTCCGGTACCAGCACAATCCAAGATCCTTTGGCCCATCCTACACTGATGCTTTGACAAGTGACTGGGTGGGCTAAGGAATCTTGGATCGTGCTGATACCGGACAAAGGAAGCTTTTACGGAGGACAGACTCATCTTGAGTATGGGAGTCCATGACACCTGTCACAACCACTATAGGAGTGTATATTTGTGTTGTTCAGGGGTTATTTTCCCCTAATGTTCATTTATGCAGATGTGATCCAGTGACGTGGGAAGAGTATATATAATTTGAGATCTCCATTACCATTTTGCTCTTATTTCATTTTAGAAAAGTTTAGATTTAGATTTTTTGAATTTCAGCCAAACCTGATTGAACCCTCCATTCTCCTCTTTGGGGGCCAGATGTAATCAAACTTGTGTCCATAAACACCTAGCTACTTCTGGGTCCATTCCAATACGGCAAAAAAAGACTAAAAACTGAAAGAGATCTGTTTCCCCCCGGCTGGCCGGACCGGATAAGAGGGCAGCCGGGTGTAAGCAGACAGCTGGTCAGTTTACATCTGGCTGCCCAAAGAGCAGGGCGGGCTGTGTCCGTATCTGCTCTGCATAAGTGGAGCGGGTGCAGACCTGTCATCCATCTGCTCTGCTCAGCCAGCAGGGGATCAGCAAAAATGGATCTGACTTGCATGAAAGCCTTAAAGAGAAAGTAAAGTATTCCTCTTTAATTGTACCTACAGGTAAGCCTATAATAAGGCTTAAGGTAGGTGTAATGGAATCGCTTCCCACACTCTGCTTGAGTGCTTCCGTCATATACTGCTTCCTCCAGTCTGGATATAGATATTACAACCATGAACTAGGCAGGACTTGTTTGGCTGCAAAGCTGGAACATGAAATGTTTACTTGAACAAAAGTCACACAGAGCTACAATCAGGGGACAACCCCCCCACTTTGCATAATGACACACATTTACATCCCATAATACTTTTCTTCCAAGGCAGACACAATAGAACAATGAGATACAGGCACTTAACACATAGCAACCCCCACCCCACTCAATCTAGCAATGGTCTCTGATGAAAGGGGGACTTTATCTTGATATATTCTTGAGATCAGACTGGGGTTCTCGGTCACCCTGTGCCTCTAATAGACACAGGATAACTTACACATAGTAGAGGCTGGGGGAGCTGGACAAGGAGTTTCTACAGCTCTCCAAGAGATGCTGGGTTCCACAAGCCTCCTGCCCAAAGTGACTTCTTTCACAGCTTAGGAGAGATTCACTATATACACTACTGCCAACGTCAATCGGCGCTTGCGCGGCTCGTGCCTTTTATTCAGGGCCCGTTCCATGACCCGCGGACCGCTCATGCGTGGGAGTGACGTCATCGCGGCTCTGGCCAATCACAGCGCTGGAGCCCGCAAACTCGGAAGTAACTCCGGGAAAGATGTCGGCCCTGTCAGCCGTGTGCCAGCGCCGATTCATGGCATCATTCTAATGTAAGTATTTCATAATGAGCTAGTATGCAATGCATACTAGCTCATTATGCCTTTGTCTTGCAGGTTTTTTTTCTTTTTTTTGGAGGTTTACAACCTCTTTAACCGCTTTAGCCCCGGAAGATTTTACCCCCTTCCTGACCAGAGCACTTTTTGCGGTTCGGCACTGTGTCGCTTTAACTGACAATTGCGCGGTCATGCGCTGTTCCACCCAAACAAAATTGATGTCCCTTTTTCCCCACAAATAGAGCTTTCTTTTGGTGGTATTTGATCACCTCTGCGGTTTTTATTTTTTGCGCTATAGACAAAAAAAGAGTGCCAATTTTGAAAAATACTCAATATTTTTTACTTTTTGCTATAATAAATATCCCCCAAAAATATATGAAAAAAATATTTTTTTCCTCAGTTTAGGCCGACATGTATTCTTGTACATATTTTAGGTAAAAAAAATTGCAATAAGCGTATATTGATTGGTTTGCGCAAAAGTTATAGCGTCTACAAAATAGGGGATAGTTTTATGGCATTTTTATTATTAATTTTTTTCTACTAGTAATGGCGACGATCTGCGATTTTTATCGGGACTGCAACATTATGGCGGACACGTCGGACACTTTTGACACATTTTTGGAACCATTGGCATTTTTACAGCAATCAGTGATAGTGATGTTGTTTCGTCCAGCCCTGCCATTCTGCCGCAGTACAACTGCGGCGGCTGGTCGGCATGTGGTTATTGTGAAAAATGGAAATGATCTTCCCACTGTTTGCAATTAACAGGTCCAGTTGAGTATCAAATCTAGTTGGGGCTTCTATAATTTGTCCCATTGTATGATCCTATCATAAGTTTATACATTTCCACTCTTTCAATTTACGAGCAGTGTTATAGCACCAGTCAATGTCAGGGTAGTTAACATCTCCATTAACACTGTTATCCCAGCCCATGCCTTAATTGTTTCCATCTGTGAAAGAGTCTGAGTTTCTACCTCTTCATTAACACTAGGGATGAGCTTCGTGTTCGAGTCGAACCCATGTTCGACTCGAACATCGGCTGTTCGATCGTTCGTCGAATTGCGAACGATATGGGCCGTTCGCGCCAAATTCGTGTGGCGCGTCACGGCCCATAATTCACTGCGGCATTGCAGTGCATTGCTGGCTGATGATTGGCCAAGCATGCACTATGACCCGCATGCTTGGCCAATCACAGCGCCGTCAGTAGAGAGAGCCGTAATTGGCCAAAGCCAAGGAGGCTTTGGCCAATTATGGCTCAGGGGATTTAGTACACGCCCCACACTATATAAGGCCGCCTGCACGGCGGCCCTGTGTAGTGTGTGTTCCGGCGTTCATTGAGAGAGAGAGAGAGAAACAGACAGTGACATTTGATTTGAGTTAGATAGATTAGGCAGAACAGTCAGTCAGTTAGCTGCACTTACAGTGTATTGTGTATATATATGCATCCCAGGTGTTGCATATATATATATATATATATATATATATATATATATATATATACACTGTATTCAGTTTAGCTAGATCCGTTCTTGTTATCTTCCTACTGACAGGCAGGCTTGTCTTGTTACAGTATTTACAGCTACCTGAAGAAAATTACTGGTGTTCCTTTGATCCTATTAGTACCACAGTCAGGCAGCTAGACTATTTACAGTTAGTGCAGTGCGTCCTGCTCACAGTGTTCAGCTAGATCCGTTCCTGTTATCTTCTTACTGACAGGCCGGCTTGTCTTGTTACAGTATATACAGCTACCTGAAGAAAATTGCTGGTGTTCTTTTGATCCTATTAGTACCACAGTCAGGCAGCTAGACTATTTACAGTTAGTGCAGTGCGTCCTGCTCACAGTGTTCAGCTAAAACTACAAGTTAGTGGGGTGCGTCCTGCTCACAGTGTTCAGCTAAACCTACAAGTTAGTGTGGTGCGTCCACCTCACGGTGTTCAGCTAGATCCGTTCCTGTTATCTTCTTACTGACAGGCAAGCTTGTCTTGTTACAGTATATACAGCTACCTGAAGAAATTTACTGGTGTTCTTTTGATCCTATTAGTACCACAGTCAGGCAGCTAGACTATTTACAGTTAGTGCAGTGCGTCCTGCTCACAGTGTTCAGCTAAACCTACAAGTTAGTGGGGTGCGTCCTGCTCACAGTGTTCAGCTAAACCTATAAGTTAGTGCGGTGCGTCCTGCTCACAGTGTTCAGCTAAACCTACAAGTTAGTGGGGTGCGTCCTGCTCACAGTGTTCAGCTAAACCTACAAGTTAGTGTGGTGCATCCACCTCACAGTGTTCAGCTAAACCTACAAGTTAGTGCAGTGCGTCCTGCTCACAGTGTTCAGCTAGATCCGTTCCTGTTATCTTCTTACTGACAGGCAGGCTTGTCTTGTTACAGTATATACAGCTACCTGAAGAAAATTACTGGTGTTCTTTTGATCCTATTAGTACCACAGTCAGGCAGCTAGACTATTTACAGTTAGTGCAGTGCGTCCTGCTCACAGTGTTCAGCTAAACCTACAAGTTAGTAGGGTGCGTCCTGCTCACAGTGTTCAGCTAAACCTACAAGTTAGTGGGGTGCGTCCTGCTCATAGTGTTCAGCTAAACCTACAAGTTAGTGTGGTGCGTCCACCTCACAGTGTTCAGCTAGATCCATTCCTGTTATCTTCTTACTGACAGGCAGGCTTGTCTTGTTACAGTATATACAGCTACCTGAAGAAAATTACTGGTGTTCTTTTGATCCTATTAGTACCACAGTCAGGCAGCTAGACTATTTACAGTTAGTGCAGTGCATCCTGCTCACAGTGTTCAGCTAAACCTACAAGTTAGTGGGGTGCGTCCTGCTCACAGTGTTCAGCTAAACCTACAAGTTAGTGTGGTGCGTCCACCTCACAGTGTTCAGCTGTTCAGCTAAACCTACAAGTTAGTGCAGTGCGTCCTGCTCACAGTGTTCAGCTAGATCCGTTCCTGTTATCTTCTTACTGACAGGCAGGCTTGTCTTGTTATAGTATATACAGCTACCTGAAGAAAATTAATGGTGTTCTTTTGATCCTATTAGTACCACAGTCAGGCAGCTAGACTATTTACAGTTAGTGCAGTGCGTCCTGCTCACAGTGTTCAGCTAAACCTACAAGTTAGTGGGGTGCGTCCTGCTCATAGTGTTCAGCTAAACCTACAAGTTAGTGGGGTGCGTCCTGCTCACAGTGTTCAGCTAAACCTACAAGTTAGTGTGGTGCATCCACCTCACAGTGTTCAGCTAAACCTACAAGTTAGTGGGGTGCGTCCTGCTCACAGTGTTCAGCTAAACCTACAAGTTAGTGGGGTGCGTCCACCTCACAGTATTCAGCTAAAGCTACCTGTAGAAGGTTGGTGGTGTTCTCATACTACAGGCAGGCAGTTGATTTTGCTAGCTGCAGTATCAGTACATATATATATATATATATATATATATATATATATATATATATATACATATCCCAGCTTAGTGCAGCTACAGGCCATTAGTATGTCTGGAAGGCCAAGAAGGAGAGGCAGACAGTCACAAGCCAATAAGAGAGGGCAAGCAGGCTCTGTGTCTAGTGCTGGTCGTGGAGACGGTGGATCCTCATCAGCACGTGGCCGTGGGACATGCTTGGGCTTTTTTTTGGCAGCTGGCCGTGTTGAGCCGTAACATGCGGAAGACTTGGTCGAGTGGATGACCAAGCCGTCCTCATCCTCCTCATCCTCTCTCACCCATGTCCAGGGTACTTTGTCTGGCAAAGCAGCAGCCTCTTCCCTCGGCTCAATGTCATCAGTGACTCCTTCCCTAGCCCCACCATGTCCTCCTGAGGAGTCCCTCGAACTGTTTGACCACAGTGTTGGGTACATGCTCCAGGAGGATGCCCAGCGTTTGGAAGGCTCTGATGATGATACTGAGCTTGATGAAGGCAGTAACATGAGCATGGACAGAGGGGGTGCCCAAGAAGGACAGCAATCTGGCAGTCATGCTCCCCCTGCTGCAGCATACTGCCAGGTTTGCTCCAGTGATGAGGAGGGAGGGGATGATGAGGTCATTGACTCAACGTGGGTGCCTGATAGGAGAGAGGAGGAGGAGGAGGAGGCGGCACATCACCAACGAGGCAGGATGCCCTCCAGGGGCCAGCCTAAGGGCAGCACATTGACTGCATCACACCCCAAAGCTCCACATGTGCAGGGCGCTGCAGTCTCTGCGCGTTATTCAAAAAGTTCCTTGGGGTGGGCCTTTTTTGAGACGAGTGCATCAGATCGTACCGCTGCTATTTGCAACATATGTCTCAAGCGTATCTCGCGTGGCCAAAACATCTCCCGCTTGGGTACCACATGCTTGACCAGACATATGTTGACCTGCCATGCAGTTCGTTGGCAAGCGTATCTAAAAGACCCACACCAAAGAACAAAGAGGACCTCTCCTTGCTCCTCATCAGCTGAGATCTCCAACCCCACTATACCTTCAGTCCTCTCTGAGACCTGCACTGAGAGGAATGAAGGTGTAGAATTAGGTGTGTCACAGCCAAGTACTTGTGGGCAATCTGCTTTTGGTACACCGACGTCAGATTGTACCAGGCAAATTTCCCTGCCCCAGCTGCTGCACCGCCGAAAGAAGTTTGCTCCCAGCCATCCACATGCCCAGCGGTTGAATGCTAGCTTGGCAAAATTGCTAGCACTTCAACTGCTGCCTTTTCAGTTGGTAGACTTTGCCCCCTTCCGTGAGTTTGTGGAATGTGCGGTTCCTCAGTGGCAGGTACCTAAACACCACTTTTTCTCACGGAAGGCGATTCCGGCTCTCTATCGGCATGTGGAAGGCAATGTCCATGCCTCGCTGGACAGGGCAGTCAGCGGTAAGGTGCATATTACCGCTGACTCATGGTCCAGCAGGCATGGACAGGGACGTTACTTAAGTTTCACGGCGCATTGGGTGACTCTGCTGGCAGCTGGGAAGGATGCAGGACAAGGTGCAGTAGTATTGGAGGTTGTTCCGCCACCACGCCTCCAAAATGCTAATGATTGTGACACACCTCTCTCCTCCACCCCCTCCTCTTCCTCCATGGCCTCTTCCTGTGCTTTGTCCTCGGAACCAGCGGTGCTCCGTAGCCATTCAAGGGGCTACGCAAGTACGCAGGCCAAAAGATGCCATGCGGTGCTTGAGCTGGTGTGCTTGGGGGATAGGAGCCACACTGGGGCAGAGGTTCTGTCAGCTCTGCAGGGGCAGGTTCAGAGGTGTTTGACGCCACGCCAACTTAAGGCAGGAATGGTGGTTTGCGACAATGGCACCAACCTCCTCTCTGCCCTCCGACAGGGACAAATGACCCATGTGCCCTGTTTGGCTCACGTCCTTAACTTGGTGGTGCAGCGGTTCTTGGGCAGGTACCCGGGCTTACAGGATGTCCTGAGGCAGGCCAGGAAAGTCTGTGTGCATTTCCGCCGGTCACATAATGCCAGTGCTCGGCTGACGGACCTCCAAAAGGAGTTTAACCTGCCCAAGAACCGCCTAATCTGTGACATGCCCACCAGGTGGAACTCAACGTTGGCCATGCTGCAGCAGCTGCACACGCAGCAGAGGGCCATCAATGAGTACCTGTGCGACTATGGCACCAGGACAGGGTCAGGGGAGCTTGTTTTTTTTCCCCACGCCAGTGGGCCATGATCAGGGATGCATGCACTGTCCTGTCACCATTTGAGGAGGCCACGAGGATGGTGAGCAGTGACAGTGCATGCATCAGTGACACTGTCCCCCTTGTCCACCTGTTGGAGCACACGCTGCGTGGAATAATGGACAGGGCACTTGAGGCAGAACAGAGGCAGGAAGAGGAGGACTTCCTTAGCTCTCAAGGCCCCCTTTATCCAGACAGTGTTCCTGCATGCCCGCCGATCACACAGGAAGAGGAGGAGGAGAAGGAGGAGGAGGAGGAGGAAGATTGTGTCAGTATGGAGGTGTAGCCTGGCACTCAGCATCAGCAGCAGTCTTTAAGGGATCAGTCCCAAGAAAAACATGGACTTGTACGTGGCTGGGAGGAGGTGGCTGCGGACCATGTCGTCCTTAGTGACCCAGAGGACTCCGGACCGAATGCCTCAGCAAACCTACGCTGCATGGCCTCCCTGATCCTGCAAAGCCTGCGTAAGGATCCTCGTATTCGTGGTATCAAGAAGAAGGACCAATACTGGCTGGCAACCCTCCTTGATCCACGTTACAAGGGTAAGGTTGCGGACCTTATCTTGCCATCGCAGAGGGAGCAGAGGATGAAACATCTTCGGGAGGCCTTGCAGAAAGGTCTGTGCAACGCGTTCCCAGAGACTGGGAGGTTACAAACTCCTGTTTCTGGACAACGTGTTGCTGAGGCTTCGGTCAGTCAAAGAAGGAGCGGTGGAGAAGGTGGCCGTCTGACCGATGCGTTCAGACAATTTTTTGGTCCGCAGCCCCAAGGTATGATCGGTTCCAGCAACCATCGCCAACGTCTGTTTTTCATGGTGCAGGAATACCTAGGGGCAAGATCAGACTTGGACACCTTTCCCACCGAAAATCCTCTGGGTTACTGGGTCTTGAGGATGGATCACTGGCCAGAGCTTGCACAGTATGCAATTGAGCTACTGGCCTGTCCTGCATCCAGCGTTCTTTCGGAACGCACATTCAGTGCTGCTGGAGGCTTTGTAACCGATCACAGGGTGCATCTGTCCACCGACTCGGTCGATCGACTGACCTTCATAAAAATGAATCAGTCTTGGATCACCACCAGCTACCAAGCACCTGATGCTGATATAACCGAATAATTTTTTTTTAAATCTCAGATCCCTTCAAAGACTGCCTATGCTGATGCTGAGTGACTATCCCTGAGTAATTATCCTCTTCCTCCTCAATCATCACGCTGATAGCTTGAAAGAAAATTTTTGGTTCTGGGCGCCACCACCAATGCCTAAGGCACAATTTTTCAGCCCCTGTTTAACAGGGGCGTGTGATTACAATTTTTGATGCAATACTTTGCAGCAGGGCTCGTTCCTGCGTTCCAACTAGAGTGTCTGTGAGGGGTTGCAGTGTTGTGGCACCAGCACCAGTGCCTAAGGCCCAATTTTTCTGCCCCTGTTTAACAGGGGCGTGTAATTACAATTTTTGATGCAATACTTTGCAGCAGGGCTCGTTCCTGCGTTCCAACTAGAGTGTCTGTGAGGGGTTGCAGTGTTGTAGCACCAGTGCCTAAGGCCCAATTTTTCTGCCTCTGTTTAACAGGGGCGTGTAATTACAATTTTTGATGCAATACTTTGCAGCAGGGCTCGTTCCTGCGTTCCAACTAGAGTGTCTGTGAGGGGTTGCAGTGTTGTAGCACCAGCACCAGTGCCTAAGGCCCAATTTTTCTGCCCCTGTTTAACAGGGGCGTGTAATTACAATTTTTGATGCAATACTTTGCAGCAGGGCTCGTTCCTGCGTTCCAACTAGAGTGTCTGTGAGGGGTTGCAGTGTTGTGGCACCAGCACCACCACCACCACCACCAAAGGCCCAATTTTTCTGCCCCTGTTCAACAGGGGCATGTAATTACAATTCTTGATCTAATATTTCACAGCAGGGCCCATTTCTGAACCCACCAAGAGCGAGTGAGGACTTACAGTGTTGTGGCACCAGCACCACCACCACCACCACCAAAGGCCCAGTTTTTCTGCCCCTGTTCAACAGGGGCATGTAATTACAATTCTTGATCTAATATTTCACAGCAGGGCCCTGTGAGGGCTTACGTTGTTGTGGCCACAACAACACCTAAGGGCCAAATTTCTGCTGAGTATATAGGGCAGGCCCCTACTTTCAAACATCTAACTTACAAACGACTCCTACTTGCAAACGGAAGGAGACAACAGGAAGTGAGATGAAATCTACCCCTAGGAAGGGAAATTCTCTCCTGTAAGAGTTAATATGGGAAAAACATTTCTCCTTTCCACTGATGCTTTCCAATCCTTGTTCCATAAAAAAACCCAAATTTTCAAAAAACATTTGTCATTGGGACAAAAAGTGAGGTGAAATCTTCTAAAGAGGAGGAAAGACAGCAAAACAAATGTCAGAGGGGTGATAACCCTTCCCTATGCTTTCCAAAAAGCTTAAAAAAGATTTTTTGGCTGGAGCTAAATACGTTAAAAATGTACCCGTTCAAAATGACAAACAGATTCTACTTAACAACAAACCTACAGTCCCTGTCTTGTTTGCACCGCCTGTATACTGCTGTTCAGAGTATATAGGGCCTGGTGGCCCCACACCTTTCCTTATTTTAATTTGGGTGCGGGGTTCCCCTTAGTATCCATACAAGACCCAAAGGGCCTGGTAATGGACTGGGGGGTACCCATGCCGTTTGTCTCACTGATTTTCATCCATATTGCCAGGACCCGATATTACATTAAACCCGCAAGCAGTTTATAATGAGATTTTTTCCTTTAAAAATTACATTTGGTGCAGGGACTGTTCTAAACACGGGAAACATGCGCCACTTTACAGGCATACTATAGACACCCCCCAGGTACGATATTTAAAGGAATATTTCACTTTTTTTTTTACTTTAACCATCATTAAAATCACTGCTCCCGAAAAAACGGCCGTTTTTAAAAGTTTTTTTTGCATTGATACATGTCCCCTGGGGTAGGACCCGGGTCCCCAAACCCTTTTTAGGACAATATCATGCAAATTAGCCTTTAAAATGAGCACTTTTGATTTCGAACGTTCGAGTCCCATAGACGTCAATTCGGTTCTAACGTTCGTGCAAATTTTCGGTCCGTTCGCAGGTTCTGCTGCGAACCGAACTGGGGGGTGTTCGGCTCATCCCTAATTAACACTGGGAAGTCTGTAATAAACACCAATATTCAACTTATTACCATGCACGTCCATATATAACACTCCCTATAATGCTTCAACCAAGAAGCTTCTCTGCGGCCAGGTTACGTGCTATTTCCTATACCCACTCTAGTTGCGCAGTTGCGCTCTGTTTTGAAACCAAAACTTCAGTGTTTTTTTACCTGAACATGAAATTTTTTCAGTATTTAACTATTTGCCTCCTGGAGAAAATGACCGCTTACCCAGCAGAGCTATGGCGCTTGGTCTGGAACTTTGCACACCAGCGTTGCACTAACCTATTGTGTTTAATATGGCTACCACTTTAATAGTGTCGCAGAACATTCTGGGCGTGCTTGATCTGCTAAAATGCACCATGATAAGCTTGTCTCAAGAAATTCCATCTGGCCATAATAGGCCTACAGGAAACCCCCCTCACAAAAGACATGGTGACATTTTTACAATATTTCTGGGTGGGCAAGGCTTACCACTCCACATACTCTGCATACTCTCGTAGAGTGAGTGTATTGGTCCTTAAGTCCTTGGCTTACCAGGAATTAGACTCTGATGGATCCCATGGGAAGATATGTCTTTCTGTACTGTAAACTGTTTACCTTGAATGTGATTATTGCCTTTGTGTACATTCCCCATATTTTCTAGAGAGATATTGCAGCTTCTTCTGTCATACCTGGTTGACAAGCCTGAAGTCCCCACCATTAACATGGAAGACTTTAACGGTTACTTGGATCCCAGGCTGGACAGTCACTTTCTGGTCCAGCCCCCCTTGGGCAGCAGGGGCACTATTTTAAGCCGTCTGCTGTCGGAGGTAGTTTGGACGGACGTATGGCGGTTGAGATATCCCATAACTAAGCAATTCTCCTGCTTCTCAAAAACCCATGGTTCTCCTTCCTGCATTGATCTCTGTGTAGGCTCCTCACATATCCTTAACTTGGTTACCAAGGTGGACTTCTTTCCTGGGGGGATATCAGACCACTCCTCAATGGTGGCATATTTAATTACCCGTCCAGCTGTCTCCTTGCCGAGAGCCCTGTGGAAACTAAACGCCTTCTGGCTAAAACTCTTTTCTTAACCAGAGTGGGTGGTCAAACAAATAGAGGGATTTTTCCAGAATAACCAATCATACCCCAATCTGTTAATGAAATGGGATACCTATAAATCATGCCTTAGAGGCACGTTCATAGCAGAAATTGAGACCATAAAACAAAACTTGTCAGCCCTCGTCAGGAGCGGGTGGAGGATCAGGTGCGATGGTTGGAACTCTCGTATGTCACTGACCCCTCTGACTCTGAGAGGGAGGCATGGTTATCAGCCCAGGACTCCCTGGACCGGTTGGGATCCTCCGCTGCAGAGCGGAAACGCTTTTTTTTTTTTTTTGAGGAAGGTGAGAAAACGGGTTGATTGTTGGCTGGGATTGCTCAGTTCTAACAGTCCTCCCCAGCCATAGGAGCCATTTGCTGCACCAATGGGCGGCTGCTGTATGACTCTGAGCTAATAATTATGGAACTAGCATCCTTCTACGCAGACCTGTATAGGCCTAGTGACTGTTATTCTGAGCCCTGCAGGACTAACTAGACGCAATATCCCTACCGGCTTTGACCCGTCAAGCTAGCCTTGGAGCTGGAAGCTCCGTTTACGCTGCCTCCTTTCCTACCTGCAAGGCACCAGGGGATGACGGGCTTCCCATGGAAGTCTATACCCAATACAGGGAGGTAATTTTAATTTTACCTAAACTGCTGGAAGTATTTAATGCCACACTCGACTCGGGACAGCTACCTATCACTATGTCCAGGGCAAATATCATACTGTTACTCAAACCAGGCAAGGACCCATTAGATCCCAGCTCATACAGACCCATCTCATTGCTCCAAAGCGATGCCAAAATCCTAGCCTTAAGGGTTAACAAGATTATTCTAAACATTATTCACCTGGACCAGGCAGATTTCATGCCCCGAAAATCAACTGCAACTAATCTTAGAAGACTTTTTTTGAACATGCAGACTGCAGCAGATAATGCAGGCAAAAGGGCACTGTTGTCTCTTGGCGCCAATAAGGCATTCAATAGTGTCAGCTGGTTATCTCTGGGCTGTACTGTCCAAACTTGGATTTGGCCCTGGATTTATCAAGTGGACAAAGCTACTGAATAGCTCTCCACAGGCTGCCATACGCATGTCAGACAGGATGTCTCCTGCCTTCACACAGGGCAGGGGGACTAGACAGGGCTGCCCCTTGCCCCCCCTGCTCTTTGCACTGGCCATTAAGTCTCTTGCTGCCCAGGTGCGGGATCATCCACAGATCAGGGGATTTCGCTATGGTGACCTGCATGAAAAATGAATGCTTTACGCCGACGACATGCTCCTCTTTCTGGAGGACATGGATGAATCGTTGGCACATGCAATGTCGCTCATCGCAGATTTTGGCCACTACTCGGGCTTAACCATTAATTGGTCCAAATCCGCATTGATGTTTCTGGATGGGGCACCTGGGTCGGACGCGGAGCTACCCTGCCCTGTCCCTATAGTAACTTCCTTTAAATATTTAGGCATCCACGTTTCACCCAAGCTGACTGACTACTACAGCCAAAATATATACCACTTACTGACTCACTTCAGAGACAAGATAAACATATGGAACTGACTTAAAATGTCTTTGGCGGAGAAAACAATCCTTATTATGATCCTTATACCTCAACTCCTATACCTGCTTCACAACACACCTGTGGTTATTCCACTTAAAAATTTTCAAGTGGTCAACTCCCTGTTCAGATTACTCCTTTGGCACAACAAGCCCCCCATGATCACACTGGAATAATTAGTATATCCAAGGGTTGGGAAGTGCCAAACCACCCCCTCCTTTGGATATTGTATTTGGCTGCGCAGCGGCAGCACTTGATTGGAGCTATGGCTCCCAAGCCTGCTGGTTCTTCTGTCAAACTCCTTCCCACTGGCACGGAGGTGGAGTCCATGCTGGAGGGCCTGAAGGCACAACTGTTCCAATGGCCCAACAAACAAATGACCACTTACACACTCCTTCAGAAGGTGTGGAATAAGGTCAAACAATTGTAACAAGTAACGGGGTACACAGCTGACAGCCAATTATGGAGGAATAAATCATATGAGGAACTGTGCAAGCTCCAACAGGGACCTAGGTGGCGCCCCATGGGAATAAGTCTCCTCAGGCATGTCTTTCACAATAGGAGACTACTCTCTTTCGCTGACCTTTCACTGACCTGCAATCTAAATTTGCACTGCCCTCCAGCATTCTATTTTATTACCTACAATTAAAGCACGCTGTTAAAGCACAAGGTACTGCAGTGGAGTGGGTACAATCACCCACTCCTGTCTTCCACATGCTACAAAACGCAACGGACACAAAGGGTATGATATCCCAATGCGATCTTATGCTTCTATCCGCACTCTTATGCCCTGTACACACGGTCGGACATTGATCGGACATTCCGACAACAAAATCCATGGATTTTTTCTGACAGATTTTGGCTCAAACTTTTCTTGCATACACACGGTCGCACAAAGTTGTCGGAATTTCCGAACACCAAGAACGCGGTGACGTACACCACATACTATGAGACTATAAAAGGGCAGTTCAGTACCACCCTTTGGGCTCCTTTTGCTAATCTCGTGTTAGTAAAAGTTTGGTGAGAGATGATTTGTGCTTTTTCAGACTCGTGGTTATCAGATCGTATTTCTGCTATTCAGTTTGTGCTTGTGGGTTTGTATCTGGTCTTCCGTGCGTGCAGCGAGTACCATTGATTTATCTTTGTGTTCTTGTCCTTTTGTTACTGATTTTCAGGTCGCTCTTCACAGGCCTTGCTGTTCTTCAGTGCGTTCGGTAACTTCGTTCTGAGCAGCTGACGGTTTTCTAGCCATGCTGTGCATGGGCTTGGTGTTGGGGTCCTTACTTTGACACAAGCCCAGTCCATGAACAGGGCGAGGAGGAGTTCATGGACCATGAACTGGTTGCTCCAGCGTGACCAATTCTGTCACATGCCTTTGCTCCGTGAGATCCGTGAGAATAATCCTAATGATTTCAGGAACTTTCTCCAGATGACGGACCCCATATTTCACTGTTTGTTGGCTTTGCTGACCCCTTATATCAGCAGGCAGGATACCTTCATGAGGCAAGCCATCACTCCGGAGCAGAGGCTAGTCGCCACCCTGCGGTACTTGGCGACGGGGAGAAGTCTGCAGGACCTTAAGTTCTCGACAGGCATCTCCCCCCAGGCTCTGGGGATCATTATCCCGGAGACCTGTTCTGCCTTCATCCAGGTCCTACAGAAGGAGTATATGAAGGTAAGATTTTTATCCTTTAACATTACATGTTATTGTATTTAATGTTTGTTAATATATTGTATTTCTTTCCTCATTCCCTAATTACCATGATTGTAATATTCTGTGAATTTCCCCTTTGTCCACATGCATGCTGTATTTTAAAAAAAAAATGTTTTTGTCCTTCATACATATTTGCCTTCACTTACCTCCCCAGCATGCTCTCCTGGCCCTATATCCACCTCGTCTACTCAATTAACAATGTATTTTGTCAGCTCCATAGTAGTGCTTTACCCTAAATACCCCCTAAAATGTTTAAAAATGTGATTTGTGCTTGAAATTCTGGCAGAGTGCCAGAGGTTTTTTTCGGGGGTCCCAAAATCATTTGGAATCCTCCCTCCCCCCAACTGCTAACTCAGCTGATACCAATCCACTATCTATCCTCAATCCTCTATCTGCTGACTTTGCCAAATACATACACACTATACCCACCTCTTTTGTGGTCATATTAATGGATGAATTCCCCAAAGCATGTAGTGCAAGGGCCTGCCTGAATACTTTTAAATGGTACTGTTCAAATTTTTTGTATCCTATTATTATCTTGATAGGTAATAGCAGAATGTAAAAATGTGCTAAAATGTGTACAGTGTGTATTTATATCTTTGTATTATGACACTTCTTACCTGTCCAGTGGGCTGCCAATAGTGTAAGTAAGGAGGGGCTGGCCAAAGTAATACACATTATTTAGGCATTCATCGCTCAATGAAGTGGAGAGGGTTACCTGTGCAAAACATCTCCCCCCCCTAAAATTTCTAAAAATGGCCCATGAGAGGGGGGGGGGGGGGATCTGATAGGTGGACCTTATACCTTTGTCTTTAAATACTCCCTAAAATAAATGTTATACTGATGTTGGCCAAGAATGTTTGTGTCTAATCTGCTTTCCATGTTTATGTGCAAAATGATTAATTAATTTTTCTTGTTTGACTCCACAGTTTCCTTCCAACCCACAGGAATGGCAAACTGTGGCCTCCCACTTTGCCCAGCGGTGGGACTTTCCTAACTGCGGAGGGGCAATTGATGGGAAACACGTCCACATCATCCCACCACCCAACTCGGGGTCATACTATTACAACTACAAGGGGTTCAATAGTATTGTGATGTTGGCGGTGGCTTCGGCTACTTACGAGTTCCTGTATGTGGACGTGGGGAAGAATGGCCGGATGTCAGATGGTGCAAAATCTAATTTACTATAGCTCCCTGAAACTAAATAGCGCCCAAACCCTTACTCTGCTAAAACCTAGAGAATTGCACATGGAAATAATGTTTAGAGCATGATATAATTGCCTAAATGGTACTGAAATATGCGGTATATTATTTAAAGATAATCTGCTTTTAAACTGTGTGATAAAGTGATTTCTACGCTGAAATATCTTTAAAAGTCTGAAAAGTGAAAAATTCCCTGTTTTGGATAACTAGGTGCCAACACAACTGAGCATGCTCAGACCTGAAAATAGCTCTCATTTTAACGCAAGTGTCTTTTTTACCCGGAGCTATAGTAAATACCAAAATGAGAGCTAATTAGAGAGCAATTTTTGGAAGTTAAAATCTGCTCTATTTTAGTCCAAATGAAGTTTCAGTCATTGACTCTAATGGAACAATTCTAACTTTCACAAAAAAAAACCCTTTTAATGTTGAGATGAAATGTATCTTTCTGTGAAATACATTTTCCTTTGCAACATTGTTGCTTCTACTTAAAATATTTTGATTTTAAGAATGCTACAATGTGGAATGTTTTGATGAAGTTTCAGTCATTGACTCTTAGGCCCCTTCCACAGTGGGGCGGTAGGGGACATCGGCGGTAAAACAGCGATATTTTTAGCGCTGTTTTACCGCGGTATTTGGCCGCTAGTGGTGCGGTTTTAACCCCCCGCTGGCGGCCGAAAAAGGGTTAAAACCCCTCGTATAGCGCGGCTATAGCCGCGGTATTACCGCGGTATAGCTGCGCTGTCCCATTGATTTCAATGGGCAGGAGCAGTTTAGGAGCAGTGAATACACCGCTCCTTCACCGCACCAAAGATGCGGCTGACAGGAGATTTTTTCTTCTCCTGCCAGCGCACCGCTTCAGTGTGAAAGCCCTCGGGCTTTCACACTGAACAAACAGTGGAGGCTGTTTAGGGGCGGTTTGCAGGCGCTATTTTTAGCGCAATAACGCCTGCAAACCGCCCCAGTGTGAAAGGGGCCTAATGGAACGATTCTAACTTTCACAAAAAAAAAAAAACCCTTTTAATGTTGAGATGAAATGTATCTTTCTGTGAAATAAATTTTCCTTTGAAACATTGTTGCTTCTACTTAAAATATTTTGATTTTAAGAATGCTACAATGTGGAATGTTTTGATGTTTTGGTAAAATATATTTTTCTCTGTCACTTTCACTTGTTACTTTTTATCTCACAACCATCTTTACCCCAAACTCACACAGGTGTCTTTATAATCCACAAACAATACCATTGCTGATGCAAATTTAAAATGAATCACAATTTTTTGTGCTTTTTATTATTTCCAAATATTCATAATTTGAGCCCAAAAAATGTGATATGTGTACCAACATCAGAAATCAAAATGTAATTCCCAAAAATATGAGGGTAATATTCTACTCTCACCCACAAAAAAACACCAAATATCACAGAATAAATCAAGAAGAATAACTCTTGAGTAATGTAATTCCATCACCTGTGTGTCCGTAGAATGCAGTATTTATGTGTTTTTATGTGTAGTTATGTGTAGGAGGCTCTCACATGTGGCAGCTCTGTGGCTTAGAGGTTAGAACTTCTGCTCAGCATCCCTGAATGTCTGGGTTCAAATCCCAACCGTATTACTTCATGTGGAGAAGTTGTCTCATCTCCCAGGTCCTATAACTATGTCTAAATGTAGTAGTTATGTGTAGGAGGGTTCCACCACCATTGTAAGTCTTTTCCAGATACACTATTTAGCCAAAAGTATTGGGACACCTGCCTTTACACACACACACATGAACTTTAATGGCAGCCCAGTCTTATGCCCCGTACACACGGTCGGATTTTCCGACGGAAAATGTGTGATAGGACTTTGTTGTCGGAAATTCCGACCGTGTGTAGGCTCCATCACACATTTTCCATCGGATTTTCCGACACACAAAGTTTGAGAGCAGGATATAAAATTTTCCGACAACAAAATCCGTTGTCGGAAATTCCGATCATGTGTACACAAATCCGACGGACAAAGTGCCACGCATGCTCAGAATAAATAAAGAGATGAAAGCTATTGGCCACTACCCCGTTTATAGTCCCGACGTACATGTTTTACGTCACCGCGTTTAGAACGATCGGATTTTCCGACAACTTTGTGTGACCGTGTGTATGCAAGACAAGTTTGAGCCAACATGTGTCGGAAAAAATCCTAGGATTTTGTTGTCGGAATGTCCGAACAAAGTCCGACCGTGTGTACGGGGCATTAGTCTGTAGGGTTAAAATTTGATTTGTCCCACCCTTTGCAGCTAGAACAGCTTCTGGGAAGGCTGTCCACAAGGCTTAGTGTGCCTATGGGAATGTTTGATCATTCTTCCAGAAGTGCATTTGTGAGGCCAGGCACTGATGTTGGATGAGAAGGCCTGGCTCGCAGTCTCTACTCTAATTCAGCCAAAGTGTGTTCTATCGGGTTGGGGCCAGGACTCTGTGCAGGTCAGTCAAGTTTCTCCACCCCAAACTTGCTCATCCATGTCTTTATGGACCTTGCTTTGTGTACTGGTGTGCAGTCATGTTGGAACAGGAAGGGGCTTTCCCCAAACTGTTCCCACAAAGTTGGGAGCATGAAATTGTCCAAAATGTCTTGTTATGCTGACACCTTAAGAGTTCCCTTAACTGGAACTAAGAGGCCATGCGCAACCCCTGAAAAACAACTCCACATCATAATCCCCCCTCCACCAAATCATTTGGACCAGTGCAGAAAGTAAGGTCCATAAAGACATGGATGAGTGATTTTGGGGTGGAGTAACTTGACTGACCTGCACAGAGTCCTGACCTCAACACAACAGAACACCTTGGGGATGAATTAGAGAGGAGACTGTAGGTCAGGCCTTCTCATCCAACATCAGTGCCTGACCTCACAAATGCACGTGGAAGAATGGTCAAACATTCCCATAGACACACTCCTAAACATTGTGGATAAGAAGAGTTGAAGCTGTTATAGCTGCAAAGGGTGGGCCAAATGAGTTTTGAACCCAATACTAATACTGGGATGCCATTACAGTTCATGTGCATTTAAGGGCAGGCATCCCAATACTTAGGCCAATATATTGTATATTGCTTGTGACACTGAGCATGGCTATGGACTTAGGGCTGGTTCACACCACAGAGATGCAGAGAACATGTGTAGGGCTGCCTGGTGGCTAAGTGGGTAGCAGTTCTGTCTAGCAGCACCTGGGATGTTGGTTCAATTCCCCAACATGCTAATGCTTGTGTTGAAGTTTATATGTTCTCCCTATGTGGGTTTCTCACCACAATCCAAAGACATGCTGGCATATTATTTGTCTCCTGTCAAAATAGGTTCTAATGTAAGAAAGTTAATTTTGGACTTTATATTGGAAGCTCATTGCAGCCAGGGACTGATGTTAATGTTTATTAGCACTAATCATGCCCAGGGACTTTGACATTTCAAATTTTAGGGTTTACACTGCACGGGTACATATGCTTAGAAAACTGTTGCTTTGTTTATGTGGATGCAAATGGACTTTGATCTTTGTCCTGTAGTTGGAGATTTGATGCACATAGCCAAGGCTAACACAGTTGCAAATAGTATTATGTGTTCCTGCTCATCAGGTGCAATCACTTTAGACATACATGAAGAGACAGATTGAAAGATACTGGTGGGCGTGTACTTCTATTGGGTGTGTCAGTGTGCTAACAATACAACCTCTCTTATATAAAGGCCTGCAGTAGGAGGGGTTTGTTTGGCCTGAGAAGGTCAGGTTTTTTGCTGTGATTTGTGGGGAGGAGGGCTAAAATCTTCCTTCCGGAGTGCTGCTCAGCTTCCTAACTTAAGATCAGGTGTCATATTTGCCTAGGTTTTGAGTTGGGGGTGTTCTGGGGGCCCCTCTTCTTTGGGGGACCCCCGGATAAACGAGAGGCCAAAGAAAGGCAGAACCAAAAAAGGACGTCGCCATGTCGTGAGGTCTGATGCGTTTGCGAAATTCTATGAGAATCCAGGTAAAGCCTGAATATTGTGGTGAAGTGGGTCTGAAGACGATCGCTGTGGATGTTTTACATAAGTTGCTGAATTTACAGGTCAGTGATATTTGCTCTCCAAGATTTTGTGGTCAATATGATGTTTCTTTTCATACTGAGGATATCTGCCAAGCTGCATATGAGAATTGGGTGAAGGCGGATCTGGGAGGAAATTTGCTAACTAAGAAGATGGACGTCGGTTTGTTTGATCCTGGATTGAAGACCATGACTGTACATTGTTATAATCCTTTTTTGGAGCCGGAATTGGTGAGACAATTTTTGTTGCGGTATTGTGTGGGGGCTGATCGAGGAGAGAAGCTTTATAACCAGTATGGTATGTATAGAGGTAAACTGCGTTTTAAAGTACGCATGAAGAGGGACGCATCAGGTTTTTTTGGAGTGTCACCCTCCCCCGGCATTTACCATTGCTGGGGAGCGGTGTACTGTTTTCTATTCTGGGCAACCCAGTTACTGCAGGAGGTGCTTTCAGTATGGACATATTCGTGAGGACTGCCCTTCTAAGCTTTGCTGTAGAGTGTGCTTGAAGCCGGGACACAATTCAGTGGAGTGCAAGGAAAAATGTGATCTGTGTGGTTCAGGGGAGCATATGGTCAGAAACTGTCCAAAAATAGTGGGGAGGAAGATGTTCTCGTATGCGGAGGCTGTGCAGAGATGGCGGTTTACAGGGCAGAATGTGAGCTGAGAACCGGAGGAGCAGGAGACTGAGCGGGCGGATGATGGGGGTAAGCAGGTGGCCGGCACGGAAGGTGGAAAGGCACCCCCCCCCCCCCCCAGATGCTGAGAACCCCGGTGGTAGCTCCAAGGAAGGTGTCGGACAGGAACTGCAAGGGAGTATGGGTAAAAGTGAAGTGAATATTAATCTGACAGAGGGGGATAATGAGATGCAGGTTGGTGAGGCGGAAGAAGCTGTGGCAGATGAAGGCATGGAGGGGGGGAGGTGAGTGGACTGTGTGAAGAACTGATCGCTTTGCTAAAACAGGTGGAGGCAGAACAGGAGAGTCAATATGTAGATGAGGAGCTTGGTGAGTGGGCTGAGGATATGGAGGTGCTGGAGGTGAGGAGGAAGGAGGGGTCAGGATCAAAAGACCTTTTAATGGCTACTCCAAGACCAGGGCCTGAGGTGGAGCAGGAGAGATGCACGGAGAAAGAAGCCTAAATGGGACTTGTCTCTGGGTTCGAGCCCAGGTGGTGGTGGGTGTGTAATGCCAAGTTTAAGTATGGATTCACAAGTGTCAGATGATTCAAGTGGAGCAACATCACCATTGGGCTTGGTAGGTTCTCCTGCCATGCAATATTTGGAAAGTGGATCAGTTGATCCTCTTGTAAAAGATACAGGGAAGAGAAGTGGAAAACAGCTTCCTGATGGAGTAGTTTAGTGTGTTCTGCAGGGTTTTTTTGATCCTTCTCATGGCTTTGTCTATATGTAGTGTGAATGTGCGTTCGATTGGATCTGTCTATCGTCGTGCAACTGTTTTGTCTGAGTTGGCTAAGATTGAGTGTGATGTCTTGTGTTTGCAAAAGTGTGGTTTGTATGCAGCCAGGAAGGCATGGTGCTTTTCTGTTGTCTACAAGGAAGTAATGTGGGATGTTAGGAATATATGGGTAGGAAGGAAGAGGTTAATTTCTGTAGATGTGGTGAGGATATTTTTGGCTAGGATGTATATTGTTTATCTTTTTGAGGTGAAAGGGATCGGGGAGGAAGAAGCTGGGAGATATTGGAAGAGGGATAAGTGGAATGTCTTTTGATATATTTGCATGATTAAGATGTGCTCTGTATTATTAATTTGGTCATATGATGTGAAGGACGCAGTCACGAAGTACTGACAGTATATGTGTGTTGTTGTCCATTTACTGAGTTGACAAAAAAATTGTGGTGGGAGAAGGAATGAAATTGGGAGATTTGATTAAATTCTTGTGCATTTTTTCAATCAAGTGGGTTTATGTGGCCATGCTGTAAATGTTGTGCGTGTATTGTTCCTGTCTGATCATGCAAACATCATTTGGAAGCATCTACTGACCTACTCTTTTTGATCTCGTTGTTTAATCGTGTACACTGAAATGCAGCTTCCAGCAGAACATGGTCACCAATGTATGTATGTGTGGATTGTGGGCTGGTGGTGGGTGTTTTGAATAAGTCTTTTGTAATATTATGTGGGAATGATTTGTAAGAATGACTTCAGTATGTTTCTATAATCTTGCAGATAATGTGATGTGTTGCCCGCTATACACTGAAATTAAAGCTGAGTCCACTCTAAGGTTTTGTCTAATTTTAGATTGTAAGCTCCTATGAGCAGGGCCCTTAAAATTCCATTGCTAAATGTAGCACCATATATCCTGTCCAAATGTTTTTGAAGCTAGTAAATGAATGTAAATTTATTATTTTTTCTGCTGGTAAAATAAAAGTACATTATTGAGCTTTTGTTGTGGTGGGTTTTTTCTTTTCTTTCTTTAGTTTTTGTGGGTGGTGGTTTTGGGAAAGTGCAATATCTTATATTTTATTTCAATATGTATTTGTGCACCAAAAAACAAATCTCTTTGCCCTGGTTCACATTGATGCTACTTCACTTGAAGTAGCATGATTTCAAAGTAGCAAGGTCAGTGTGATTTCAGGTGGCTTCATACACAAATGTCTATTGAAGTCGCACCTGAAATCGGCAAAAGTAGTGCAGGAACTACAGTACTTTAGCAAATTGGTGCGGCACCACACAAAAAATGTTGCATTGATTGGAACAGTGCCATTGCCAATAGTCATGCGATTTGATCGCTCAAATCGCACGACCAATCGCTCCAATGTAAACCTAGGCTTCTGCACAACTGCAAGTTAATGATAAAGGTGGAATCTTTATATATAACAGCTGTGGAGAATTGCAGGTAATAAATTCAGCTGGTGGATAGGCAGTGTTTGAATGTGTCAGCTCTGGTTCACATTGGTGTGATTTGACATGTCAAATCTGTGGCAATTGCACTGTTCTAATTGGTGCGATTTGTATTGATATTGGTGCAGAAACCTGCACTGATGTCTCTGATGTTGCCCCCACAGTTGGGACTGACATGCAGAAATGAAATGGTGGGAGTTCAGCTGAACGCTTTCCTCCCGCTGTCAGTGTGAACCAGGGCTCAAACCGGGCCTTTTGTCTTTGTAATTCACCTGCTGCTAACCCAGGGACACCATTTCTTATCAAACTCCCTAAGTTTACCTTCAAATATGTAGAAATACAGATTTGCATATCTGAAAATAAAAAATACTAATCATGGTTGAGATCAAATATTCGCAGCTGCAATCAAAAGCGTGGTTTCACCTTCTGACCTGGAAATTTAGTCATTGTATGCACCTGGAAGTTCCTGTGCTGGTCAGGATGTCCATCTAGGTGGACATGGCGAGGTCTCTTTAGCAAAGACGAGGTGCTGCTATTTGTCCGGGTAAGTGTAGGATATGTACTTGTACTTAATCAATGTGGGGGTGGATGTGGTAGTTAGATTTGGTGTGGGTGGGGTTCATTGATTTGTTTGGCATCACCACACATTTGCTTCTGTCCCATGTGCACACATCACTTCCTGCATTTGTTCTGCTGATGTAAATCAGTAAGGACTATGCAAGTATAAATGAGAGCTCCTTTTATTAAAATATTTATGACTTGTTTCACAGCTGGGCGAATTTTGCAGCAAATTTGGACCTCTGAGTTGCATGACAAGTTGTACCCCATGATTCTCAATGATAACCATTCATATCTGTGCTACTTTAAGTCGCACCAACTTCAAAGTAGTCCCTGTACTACTTTGGTGTGACTTGAGGTATATCGGGTACAATATTACACCGGCATTCCCAGAAGTTGGGGCCAAGTTGCAGCGGCAAAGTGGCAGCAAAATAGTGTGACTTTCAGGTCGCAGCAGTGTGAATGAGATTCAAGGATAACACCTTTGAATTTGGCCCTTTTGTCACTTGTGCATCCTAAAAGTGTAGCAAATTCATCCCTGCACTACCTTGGTTTGACTTTGAGGCAATTTGAGGTTCATACACCACAAGATTACAGACATTGCTTCAAGTCATGACAAAGCTGTGCAATTTTAAGGTCGCACAAGTGCAAATGGGGCCTTATTCAAAGGTGTTATCAATTAATTGCATTAGGTTACTTTCACACTTGGGTGATTTTTCATGCAGCTTTGGACCTCAGAGTCACATGAAAAGTTGTCCCACTTGATTTCCATGCATATTTATTAGAGCTGCACGATTAATCGTCATCGTGATTTTTTCCCCTTTGTGATCTTGAAAAAAGCGTTTCACGATTCTTGCTATGCAAAGAACTCTCTGTTCTTCTGAAGCTACAGCTGTCAAAAGAAAGATATAGAAAAACCGGGAAGTCTGCCAAGAATTAGAACATTCTTTATCAGTGAACTTAACTAGAAACCTTGTAACAATTTGTCAATGAAATAGACTTTTGTGTAAGTGAGGAAAGTTTAACCACTTAAATACTAAGGCTCTGTTTCCACTACTGCGTCTTGTTTTGCGACTTGACACATGTCAAGTCGCATGACAAGTCAAAACCCATGTATTTCAATGGTCCCCGTTCTAATTAGTGCAACTCAAGTCGCAGCGTCTCCAAAAAAGGTTCTTGCACTACTTTGTTCCGTCTTCGGTGCGACTTGTTCTCCATAGAAAGGTATTAAGTCGCAATGCAGTCGCATGTACATGTCTGACACCACGACTTTGTTGCGACTTCCACGGAAGTCTACGGAAGCACATGATCTCTACTCCTCCCAAGTACATCACTTCCTATATTGATGTACGTGAGTGTGGGAGACAGGAAGGGGAAGTAACTAAGCAGGATAAGGAATTACATCACTCTGGCTAAATCGCAGAACATCAAAGTCGTTTTTAAAGTCGCATCAAATCGCAACATAAATTGCATTGGAAAGTCGCAGTTTAAATCGCGTGACTTTGGGGACGCAATAGTGGAAACATAGCCTAAACCTTTTTCTGACATTTGTTGGTTTCAGGTTAAAATCCTTTTTTTTTTGCTAGAAAATTACTCAAAACCCCCCAACATTATAGTTAGATAGTTAGATAGTTAGATAGTTAGATAGTTAGATAGTTAGATAGTTAGATAGTTAGATAGTTAGATAGTTAGATAGTTAGATAGTTAGATAGTTAGATAGTTAGATAGTTAGATAGTTAGATAGTTAGTTGAGACACTAGAGAATAAAATGGTGGTTGTTACAATATTTTATGTCACACTGTATTTGTGCCTTTCAAATGCAATTTTTTTTTTTTTTGGAAAAAATTACTTTAATGAATAAAAAAGAAAAGTTAGCCCAATTTTTTTGTGGGATAATGTGAAAGATTTCACGTTGCGAGAATCGTGATCTTTTTATTCTAAGCAAAAAAAAATTGTGATTCTCATTTTGGCCAGAACCGTGCAGCTCTAATATCTATGCAACTTCACCCATGTTCACATAGGTCTGAATTGACATGTTAAATTGTAGGCCAAATCGGCGCCTATTGATGGCAATGGAACTGTCCGAATTGGTGCGACGCAACAACGATTCCCAAAAGTAGTTCCTGCACTACTTTGGGCGACTTCAGGGGGCGATTTCTTACCTCCCAACTTTTTAAGATGGGTATAAGGGACACCTATTAGCAAAAGTGTGACCTAATTACCTATGTGATTTCACTAGACCTCTGTGCAGGAAAGTGCACTGATGTCTCTGAAATCGCTGACAAAGTCGGGCTGAGTCACACTTGTGCAACTTTGGACATCAGAGTCGCATGACAAGCCATACTCCATGATTTTCAATGTGTACTATTCATATCTGTGCGACTTCAAGTAACACTGACTTCAACGTAGTCCCTGTACTACTTTGGTCTGACTTTGATGCGAGTTGAGGTCCATAGACCTCAAGTTTACACAGGCATTCCCTGGAATTGCGGCAAAATTGCTGATGCAAAATCGTGGGAAAGTTGCGTGCCTTTCCCTGCGACTCCTGCATCCATAGACCTCAAGATTACACAGGCATTGCTTAAAGTCGCATTAAAATCTCGCAACTTTCAGGTCGCACAAGTGTGAAAGGTGCCTAAGTCACTGTGCTGAGTACTACAGATGGTATCACCTACTGAAAGCTTGCATTGTACTCAGCAGCATATGCTGAAAAGAAGTGAATGCCTATTAGCCAATGCCACATCGGCATGAGCATGGTTGTTACTATAATATTAATGCCTGAAATGCAAAACATTATTGTGTATATATATATTGTATATTGCGGTATACCCTGCTGCCCCCAAAAGTTCAAGCCATGAGTTCAAATCCCACTGACAGCATCACCTCCTGGAAGTGTACATTGTACTTAGAAGCATAATTGGCCAAAGCACATCAGCTTGCTTTATTCCATATTTTAACTCTTCAAATGCATGCAATGGTATGTACTTATTCAATAATATTATGGTATGGAATTCCAAAATTCAAGGATAAAATGTCGTAGGGTCCCCCCAGTACATACCAGGCCCTTCGGTATGGACTTTAAGGGGAACCCCACACCAAAATGTAAAATAAATTTGATGTGGGGCCCCCCCAAAATCCATACCAGACCCTTAGCCGAGCATGGAGCCTGGAGGTCAGGATAGGGGGGGGACGAGTGAGCACCCTCCCCCTCTGAACCTTACCAGGCCACATGCCCCAAAGCACCTTTTCCCCATGTTGATGGGGACAAGGCCCTCTTCCCGACAACCCTGGTCGGTGGTTGTTGGTCTGCAGGCAGCGGGTTTATCAGAATTTGGAAGCCCCCTTTAACAAGGGGGCTCCCAGATCCTGCCCCCTATGTGAATAGGTATGGGGTACATTTTACCCCTACCCATTCACCAAAAAAAGCAGTGAAATGTAAAAAAAATCAATAGCCGGTTTTTGACAAGTCCTTTATTGTAAAATAGCTCCGAGCTGTCTTCTTCCCTGAGCCATCTTCTCCAGACGCTCTCTCCCTCCTCCATCTTCTCCCCGAGCTGTATTCTCCCAGAGCCGTCTCTCCTGCTGCCGCCATCTTCTCCATCTGCTGTGTTCTTCCGCACCGCTGGTTACCCGCTAATAAAAAAAAGCCGCTCTTCTTCCATGGCGGTCTTCCTCTGCTGTGTTGTCACCTGCTGTGTGGCGTCTCTTACAAAGCCATGGAGCGGACTCTCCGGGTGACATTATCGGATGGCCACAGAAGACCGCCACAAGAAGAGCGGCTTTTTTTTTTTATTAGTGGGTAACCGGCTGCGCTGAAGAACACATCAGCGGGAGAAGATGGTGGCAGCAGGAGAGACAGCTCGGAGAGAAGAAACATCAAACACTAGTGAATGTATTTTCTATGTATGACTGTGCTACACCCAATAGGCTAGCGGTCAGCACTTCTACCTTGAAGAACTCATGGGTTCAAATCCCACAGAGAAATACTA
This sequence comes from Aquarana catesbeiana, assembly GCF_042186555.1. Taxonomy (NCBI): domain Eukaryota; kingdom Metazoa; phylum Chordata; class Amphibia; order Anura; family Ranidae; genus Aquarana; species Aquarana catesbeiana. Next base: position 947,194,532 of record NC_133324.1, on the reverse strand, counting down.
AAAGATTGAATTGGTAAAAAAAAGGCAATGACTAATAGCCAATTAGCCAAAGCAGCATATGCTGAAAATAGGTGAATGCCAATGCACTTTAAATTTGGCTGATTCTATCATATTAACTCTTCAAATGCATGCAATGATATGTAAGTATTCAATACTATTATGGTGTGAAATTCCAAACACCACACACTAACTAATGGGCAGATTACATTTTTTTGCTTGTTTATTTTAATTCGCTTGTGCACTGAAAAAATAAACACAGCTGGGGGACGGTAGGTTGGCTGGTATATGAACTTGTACCGTGAGTGCTGTGGAGACATCTGAGCAGACTACTAAGCCATTGTGCTAAGTACGAGACCTGCATAATAGTGTAGTATGATTAAAGAATGAATATAAATAATTACGGCTTTATAGTCACCTAAATTAAAAAAATAAAAAACAACATACAACAAATAGGTAACCTAAATGTTTAATACATGTAACTTTAAAAAAATAGCAGACATTACTATGTAATAATCATTCATAACTGCATTAGTTAGCAAAAGAAGGAAAAAACTAAGAATACTAATTGCAACATACATCAATAGATGCAGACGAGGTAGAGCACATCTCACATAAAAATGTTTCTTTCACATACATGGATCATGGTTACAGTGCAGTACTATATAACAACTTGTTAAGAATTGGCATTTGCGCCGGCTTAGAATTTACTAACATGTGTTTCTCACTAATAGCGCTAATTTTTCATTCGCACATTCGCCTGTTGCAATTTTATTTGGCTAAAATGGGAGCTATTATTTGCCATAGTGCCCAGTACTTCCTGGCGCTATAGTAAATGACCCCCATAGACTTTAACGGTGTTCACGTGTTTGAACGAACTTTTTTCCTGTTCACATGTTCTGGTGCGAACCGAACAGGGGGGTGTTCGGCTCATCCCTACCTAGCAGTAAAAAGGGTCGCGGGTTCGATTAACAACCACACCAAAACACTACCTGCCTGGATTTTGCATGTTCTTCATTTTGTTTTGAACATCATTGATGTTTTACTTGATGTTTTCCAAGTCCCTATTACACTCCATGATCTCCTCGATCAGGATCTGGGCACCTTCACTGGTGAAATGACCTTCATCCACAACATCACGATCACCTAAAAATATATAAAAAAAAACCACACCAAGTATTAGAAATATGCCGGCATCCATCTCTTACCTGAGCCTGTGGTCGCAGACACTCACCTGTTGTGGTGACAATTTCCACCACGTCTCCCTCCTCCTCCTCTGCTTGTGTTTGTGGGATTTCATCTTCTTCATGAGGTGGGGGATCTGTTGTCTCCTCTGAGTGGTGTCCTCCGAGTCTTTTCTCCCCTATGTAAACAAAAAAAAGGTATACGTAGCACACAGATATCAGAAATAGGAATATGAAACATTGCTTGGAAGTGGGGTACAATTGTCTATTTTGGCAGAGTTGCAAGATGAAGAAATATTTTTTTCCTTTGTCAAGCTTGAATACTTACCTGTTTTGTACAAGCTTCACAGATGGAGTCACCCCTATAGTATACACTGGAGTACCTGTGTGGGCCCCCTAATAAATAGGGTGTTCTGGTGTCCCACACTAGTGCTCCAGCGTCCAGATGTGTAAACAGCTGCTGAGTGTCCTCTCCTTACACAGAATCTAGTTTGCATTTCATTCTAGTTACAAACCCATCTAGACAACAAAATTATTTTCAGAGAAGTAGGCCAGAAAAAAATGTATTGAACTGCATAAGGACAAAATATGGTGTTTTATTGGCTGAACGAACAATCTTTCCTACGAACAAATAATGTGTCCATGAACATGAAAGTTGCCATTTTAAACTGTGCAACAGTAAAGAAAAGCACATGGAGCAACACGAACGTAATAAAAATAAAGAATAGGAACACAGGACAACTACTTACTTTTTTGCAGCACTCTCCTGATCCTTTTATACTGATCGTGCTCCCTCAATTTCAGGTCCGATCACCGCTTCCTGAGTTGATCCTTGGATCGACGTACCCCAAAATTACGGTGCAGACTCTTCACAACTTTAGTCATGATCTTGGCCTTTCTGACATTGGGGCTGGGGTAAGGTCCATACTTCCTGTCATAGTCGGCCCTCTTCAGTATGTCGACCATCTCCACCATCTCCACAAAGGACATATTTGATGCCCTAAATCTTCTCCTCCGGGATCGTGACGTTTCTGGCTCCGGGCTTTCCTCCTCCTCGTTGCTGTAATTAGCACGCACCTGTTGTGTCTCCGCCATGTGCTCTTCCCCACTGCGCCGAAGGAGAAGGGGCGGGGAATAGACTAGAAAGAACGTCAGGGGCGGGCGGAGTTTCACGCATGCGCAGTGTATATAAAGCGTAACACGCGTGCGTAGTACGTACAATCTGTCAGCGGAGGAAGGAGTAGAGGAAGCGCCGATCGTGATAACGAAGGTAGCATTTAAACTTGGGCCTATACTGCTTAGAAATTGAGGCCTATATTGTGACAAGATTAGGAGACTTTAGCCTGACATTAGGGTTTGTCTTGTGTTGTGTTTTGCAGAGAAAATGGATATATTGAATGATCAGGACTTTATCCCCATATTCATTGATATGTTCAGGGAGCTGCCCTGTCTGTGGTAAACCACCCACATTATAAGAATCAAACAAAGAGGAAGGCAGCGCTGGATAAATTGCTGGCATTTGTGAAGCCGGTGATCCCCATGGCAGACATCACCTTTTTGAAGGCCCTAATTGGTGGCATGAGGAACACTTATCTAAGGGAGTGCAAGAAGGTCCAGGATTCCCTGAGATCAGGAGCTGCAGATGACATTTATGTCCCCAGGCTGTGGTACTATGACAGACTGCATTTTCTGGCAGGTCAGACTGATCACAGGCCAGCACTCTCCACTCTTCCTTCCACGCTTCCTTCCATCCCAGCTGAGGCTTCAGACATCCAACCTGGGCCTTCCAGGCAGCAACATGTGGAGGAGCCTAGCTTGAGCCAGGTATAGCATTCTTCTAAATATTTCTGTTGGTCAAATTAATGATGTTAAATCTATGTTAGTTTGGATTACTAATTTATGATTGTGATTGATGAACCAAAAACTAAAAGGATGTCCCTTTTTCATACACAGGAAAGTCTCAGCCGGGAGGTGGCCGGGCCCAGTAGCCTGCCCGATACCCAGGTCCCTCCCCTCCACCTTCAAAAAAAATGGCAGAAAGAGGAGTAACCTGGAGGAGGCAGCAAATGGCCTATTTTGAAAGGCTACTAAGGCTCTCAGAACCCCCACAGTGTTCAAGAGGACTTTGCATACATAACAGCCTGCAAAATGCAGGAAATGGAGGAGGGCCAATGCCTAATATGTAAGTATCTCATCTTCCAAGCCCTAAATAAGGGGTTCAGGGGCCTACTCCCAAGCCAAAGCCACATTTGTGAGCTCAACCATGGTCCTCCTCCTCCTCCTGCCACACCTCCAACACCAGAGCCACAGCCTGGAAGGAAGCATCTAAGGAAGAACAGAGAGTGATGGCCCTGGGTTCAGTCTGGTCTGACAAGAGATACAGGCTCTTGTATGACCACATATAAGAAAATAGAAATAAACTGCGCTATAACCCAAGTGAACAATTAATCCTCAAAAAAGCTGCAATCTCGACAATAAACATCAATTGTAAAATAAACATGAAAAATAAGAGAATTGCACTAAAACGTGTACAAAATTACATAAATGACATAAGTGAAAAATATTTTGATGATATATGTAAACAGGGATAGATGTGGGTAACAACTGAATATAGTCCACCAAAATGTCCCATCAAGTGAAAATTGAATATAAAATAATAGTGACTCCAAATAGCCCGCAGATAATGAAAAGTCCAAGTGATAGTTGATAAATGATCCGTGACTAAAAAGGAGGATCCACCACCGGGAGTAGAAGGGGTTACTTCTTACCAGAAGGCCATGACCCCCCACTACAGAGGATCACAGCAAGCAGGCAAACTTGTAAGACAAACAATGGAAGCTTCTACAAGCATCCACTAAAGGTCATCACACCGTCAGCCAAACCCGCAGAACTCGTGGCAGGGATACACCTTTACTCCTGTTGCTAGGTTACCAGCCCAGCAGCCGCCGATACCTTCTAGGGTCTCTTATGGCTTCCTAGCGAAAATTACATTTAAAGTGAAGCAGTCTCCAGCCCGAGCAAATTGGACTGAGCATAAATTATTGTTTCTAATATTCCTGGACACTTGAGAGGACAATTTTTCTGTTTCCATGTGTTCATCTCTAAAGCGATGAACACACCTTTAGAGATGAACACATGGAAACAGAAAAATTGTCCTCCCAAGTGTCCAGGAATATTAGCAACAATAATTTATGCTCAGTCCAATTTGCTCGGGCCGGAGACTGCTTCACTTTAAATGTAGTTTTCGCTAGGAAGCCATAAGAGACCCTAGAAGGTATCGGCGGCTGCTGGGCTGGTAACCTAGCAACAGGAGTAAAGGTGTATCCCTGCCACGAGTTCTGCGGGTTTGGCTGATGGTGTGATGACCTCTAGTGGATGCCGGTAGAAGCTTCCATTGTTTGTCTTACAAGTTTGCCTGCTTGCTGTGATCCTCTGTAGTGGGGGGTCATGGCCTTCTGGTAAGAAGTAACCCCTTCTACTCCCGGTGGTGGATCCTCCTTTTTAGTCACGGATCATTTATCAACTATCACTTGGACTTTTCATTATCTGCGGGCTATTTGGAGTCATTATTATTTTATATTCAATTTTCACTTGATGGGACATTTTGGTGGACTATATTCAGTTGTTACCCACATCTATCCTATCCCTGTTTACATATATCATCAAAATATTTTTCACTTATGTCATTTATGTAATTTTGTACACGTTTTAGCGCAATTCTCTCATTTTTCTTGTATGACCACAGCCTGGGGACATACATGTCATCTGCTGCTGTTCATGATCTCTTGGAATTCTGGACCAGATTGTACTCCCTTATATGGACTTCTCAGACCACCAATTTTGAAGTAAAATAGTTGATGTGTGCCCTGAGGGTCAAAGGCTTCGCCAATTTCTGCAGTTTATCCAGCGTTGCCTCCCTCTTTGTTTGGTTATGACCCCTTAATAAAGGTATTTTTTTTTCTATTTTACTTGCCTATGTGTTTTCATTCAAAAAGGACAGTTTGTTTTGCGAGGAGGCAGGTACATTTCAAAAATACAATGTCAAATTAACAAGAGACACCAACATCAAGCAAACTCCTTGAGATTAAATAATACAAGATAATAATGTGTTGTGGTAACTTGACACACAAAACACACCCAAAACTATTCTGGAGTTATAAAAAAAAACAAAAAACAAGATCAGGATTTAAAAAAATCCTAAAGAAAAGATTAATCTAAAAACATAAATGATTTTAATCTAAAAAACATTTTTTGTGACAAATCAAAATATTATATTGATGAAATCACGATAAATAATAAAGAAAGAAGTTTGTGAGAAGTCTGTGTGAATATGAGCAGCAAAACAACTTCATTCTTCTAGCATTAGCAAAGAAGAAGAGAGTGCGCTGCATTAAACAATTTAAAACATTGTAGCATGACAAAAGTGCTATATCCATTCCTAACACTAATTTTACCAGACCGAGCAGTTCCATCTCGGAATTTATTCTGAGCATGCGTGGCACTTTGTGCGTCGGCATTGTCCACACACGGTCGGAATTGACGCGATCGGATTTTGTTGTTGGAAAATTTTATAGTCTGCTCTCAAACTTTGTGTGTCGGAAATTCTGATGGAAAAAGTCCGATGAAGCCCACACACGGTCGGAATTTCCGACAACAAGCTCCGATCGCACATTTTCCGTCGGATAATCCGACCGTGTGTACACGGCATTAGAGGGATTCCCCATAAAAGCAGCGACCCAGTGGGAGGCAGACTTAGGGCCTATTACAGGAGAGCAGTGGGAAGAGGCCCTTCAAGCCATCAACACTTGTTGGCTAAATGTATCGCAAAAAGTATCCCAACTGTATTTCCCATTGCGGGCACATTATACCCCAGTAAAGCTTCACAAAATGGGAAAACTACACGATTCGGTGTGTGGCAAGTGTAAGATAGTGCCAGGTGACCTTATACACCTCCTATTGTGGTGCCCCAAACTCCTTAGATGTTGGAAGGGGGTCCCGGCCACGCTTAACCAGGTTTTCCAAACCAATGTCCCTTTTGATCCCCTAGGTTACCTTCTGGGAGTACTGGAGGGGGCAATTCCAGAGGAAATGACCAGGATGGCTTTTGCCAGAGCCCTATTCCAAGCTAGGAAAATAATACTTATGAGCTGGAAATCCGCCACCCCGCCATCAGTTAATTCCTGGATTCAGCACATGGGTAATAGCCTTATCATGGAAAAATACATATATCAGCATAGGGGGAACCCTGAGAAGTTTGACAGATTATGGGCCGCATGGCTTGATAAACCTGGGATTAGTCCCAGGGAACTGGTACATATGAGGCTGCTTAGATGCCCATAAACATAATTGATGCCCGGGCAAATGTTAGCTTTTTAAAAATAATGTAAGATTGTAGGGAAAAAAGCATACACCATACAGAAATAAACATTATATGTGCCACACATGGACTACTCCCTGCTGTTTGGGTATTGAAGGGAATGACTAATGATTATGTCAATGTTCTTTCACTGACAAATTGAAGTGTAAGTTTTGATTTGATTTGTTTTTCTTATGCAATAAAAACCTTTTGATTTAAAAAATAAAAAATAATGCTTCAACAGTATCGAACTCTTCACCATCAACGTTATCGTCTTTTACACTCACACTTCTCACTTATACCAATATATTCTATTTACCCTTATCTCCAAAAGAGAGCACATTCTCGAATATGAACAGTTCAGTCATGTGACGAATTAAAGGATAAGGTCACCCATGTTCGGGGTGTAACATGTACCATGTTATGAATGCTCCGGCCTCCGCACCTCCCCAATCCCCTCTGTGGCAGCTGTCAAATTTTTTCAAAAGATGTGGCCGTGCTCCACCCACCCGGCCACATCACTCATTCACAGCGCTCTGTGAATGGAAAACTACAAGGTCCGGCAGCCTTTGGAGCTGTCGGCTTGTAGTTTTCAATGAACTAAGATGGCGCTGTCAGCACGAATCGGCTTCCTCCTACGAGGTAAAAGGAACCAGATATACCGACAGGTCTGTAGGAGACCTGTATGGCATAAAAGCATAATGCTGTATGGTATAAATAGTGTAATACTAACACTTACATAGTTTGCAATGATGCAATAGTTGTTACAATGTTTCGTTGAATCACATTAAAAGGTTAGAATCAAAATAACACCGGATAGGTACTGGTAATTTTGCTTTCTAGCGACAAAACGTGGGCATCAGACATCAGAAATCAAACTTTTCTACATTCAGGGACTCCATTTGCCCCAGTATATCGCTCTGGCCGCCATCTTGCCGTGGAATGTGCGCTCCCCCGGGGGGAACTCCCTTAATTTAAGGACAATACGATTCGGTACACACTAATAGACCTTTCTGATGCCCATGTTTTGTCGCCAGAAAGCAAAATTACCAGTACCTATACAGTGTTATTTTGATTCTAACCTTTTAATGTGATTCAACGAAACATTGTAACAACTATTGCATCATTGCAAACTGTGTAAGTGTTAGTATTACACTATTTATAACATACAGTATTATGCTCTCAGATGCTATGGCAAATTCATTAACCATATATCTTAATTATATCTTAGATAAATTCCTCTCCTCTCTCTCTCTGCACCCCTGAAGGACTATACTATATCCTGAAACGCATTGGGTGTGAGAAGAGCTTCTCTTTTTTTAACTTTTCATTCTTTTTGTATGATGAACTGAAATGAAGTACTCAGATATGTCTAAGTTTCGTTGCATTGTTTTTAATGTTGTTTCTAAATAAAATTTGCTTATTCTTATACTGTTGTATATTCCGATACATTTCCATTTAAGTCAAACATTAAGTGCCTTTAAAGTCCACCTAGGGGAACTCCTTTCTATATTTATCCTTTATATTGGATGTGGCACCATTTTAATAACCTAGGTTAGCCTCTCGTCCCTTCTTTTTACTATATCAATCGGTAGAAAATACCATTCCCCGCCTGAGGGGCAACCTGGCATTAAAAATACTTGTAAAACATAGAAATACTGTTTTTTTTCATATCTTTCTTCCTGCAGCATAATTTTAACACAGTTCGTAAAACATCAGAAATAAATACTTCCAACCTTCTTTTTTGTTTTCACTAAACTTTGTAATAAATAGCATGGATACCGAAAACAACTTCATAGGCGAAGATTGAGAATCCCTCATGCAGGGATACCTAAAAAAATTTGGTGACAATGAACAAATCAAATCAGAGATCTCATCCCTCTTTTTCAAGTTATCAAAAATTTTAGAGAAAAAATCTCTTATGCTTTGGCACGTGAAATCCTTTCAGGACTACATTAACAATAACATCAACCCACTTGGACTCCGTGTCCAGATCTTCCCAACATTAGAGGACCTGGACAATGGGTTCAAAAAAACATGGGAAAACGTACTACAGACATGCTCACGTAGTCTTATGGAGACTTTAATAGGTGAATATACCAAAAGATCTAAGATTTTAGACACAGAAATCATCAAACAAAATTCAAGACACACAAATCAGCAATAGCTAAAGAAAAAAGACTAAAGACACACTTGGAATCTTTTAATAAAGAAATCCTTATTAAAAAGAGTCAAAAATTTATACAAGATAAAAATGTGGAACCAAAATAAATATAATGCAAAAGGTAACCCCAATGGTGGACCAAACCCCAACTTAAATCAACCAACTTCTCACACCACTTTTCCAATGAACTCAAAACCAAAACCCACATCAGGTATGAAACGCCAATTTCATGGCAATTCAACACAAGATCAAAAAGCTAAAAAAAAAGTATCAGAAAATACACCCAAATCCCTTCACCCCAGTTCGGCACTCTCTGAAAAGCCCACTATCTCCCTCACGATCAAATCAACACCACAAGACGTTCTACACTCTACCATCACAGAAACCCCCACCCCACTTGAATCGGGCCTAAATGACCCGTCTTTTTTAGACCGAATTCTAGCAGGTGTCAAGCCAACACCGCCCAATCTCAACACTTACACACAACTGACACTTTAACTTCCCAACAAGAAACCCCAGCACAGACTAATCTAGATTTGAGTGTAATTAATTTATCCTCATATCCCCTATCTGAAGACGAAATATCAGTCCTGAAGAAGGGACAACATTTTTTCCCCACCCAGAGACTAAATAAGTTTGAACTTTATAAGGATTTGCAGCTATTTGTTCGCAAAGTATTTAAAAAAAAACTTTTACAAACAACAAGGCAACACAGACCGTACCCCTCAAGAGAACCAAGCATTAGATCAGTTAATTACTCTCCTTGAAGAGAACGACACAGCAGATCTTATTGACTCAATAGACTTACCTCGAATTTTACAATCCATTGAGGAACAAGATTCCTACATTAGAGCTAATCCATCTAAATCGAAACTAAAGAAAAAAATCTCATTTTTGGCCACCCCCCAGCACTAGTCCCAATGCGGCAGCATTCTTGAAACTAGTAAATAATGACTTAGAAAAATTAAAGATAAAATCTAAGAGTCCTTCAAACCTAAACCAAAAGGAGTTAAATGCATTAAAATCTCTTGCTGAGAATAGACAAATCACTATCAAATCTTCAGATAAAGGTGGAAATGTTGTCATTCTTAACAATGAAGACTATGTCAACATATGTAAAAAGATTCTCAACAATGTGGATTGGTATCGCCGAATTCCGGCAACCATTGTTCAAAAATACAACAAAGACTTTTACGCATTAGTAGACTCTGCTTTTCTAAATAACACTATCAGTAAACAGACATGGAATTTCATTAGAAATGATTTCCCTAAAGTTCCCACCTATATTCTTCCTAAGATCCACAAAAATCCCATAAATCCACCCGGTAGGCCCATTATTTTGGGAATTGGTTCAATCAGTGACAACGCCAGTAAATTGGTGGATGAATTCCTAAGACCCTATGTATCCTCACTGCCATCATATGTGAGAGATACAACCCACCTGCTACAAATTTTAGATGAACTTACTGTTTCGGATCAAGCCTTATTAGTAACAATAGACGTAGAAACTTTGTATAGTTCAATCCCACACGAGAGAGGTCTAGCAGCTATTAAACATATCCTACAACAAAATACTGCTACTGAACAGGTCTACAATTAATTCATTCTAGCACTGCTCAAATTCTTCCTTACACATGATGTGTTTACTTTTGATGGCTCTCACTACCTCCAGGACATGCTGTGCCCCATCGTATGCCAACCTGTACCTGGGGGAGTGGAAGAAGATGTTCTTGGCTGACGAAAATCTAACCATGTATACCAACCACATCATGGGGTGGTATTGATATATAGATGACATTTTTGTCATCTGGGACGGCCTCTGCGATGCACTCGAGCAGTGCCTTTTAAGAATGAACAAGAACGATTTCAATTTAAACTTTACCATGTCATTTAATATCAGATAACTTTCTTGGACATAGAAATCTTTAAGGGTAAACAAGAATACCTTTGCAGCAAACTTTATAGAAAAAGTACTGCTGGAAACACAACACTTCATGCCACGAGCTTCCATCCACAACCCTTAATCAATTCTATTCCATATTCCCAATATCTAAGAATCAAACGCAATTGCACAGATGAAAACCACTTCATAGAAGTAGCAAGTAATTTACGTGATAGACTCCTCACAAGAGGCTACTCACACGCCTCCCTAAAAAGCTCCTTCAAACAAGTTTTGATGAAACCCAGAAATACCCTACTCCAAGCTACCAAATGTAATGATACAAATGAATTACGTATCATTACCAAATTCAATCAACAGCAACAGCAAGTTAAAAAGATTATTGAAAGGTACTGGCACATACTGACCCTAGATCCATCTTTAGGTCAATTTGTCCCGGAAAGACCTCTCTTTACTTTCAGGAGAGCCACTTCGATTAGTGACATAATCGTCAATAGAGAATTTAGGAGTGAATCAACTAAAACACACTGCAAATATAAAGGGACCTACATATGTGGTTCTTTCCATTACTGCAAATACATGCTTACTGTCAGGGATCTGTCAGCACCAGACCGGGACATATGCATGTGCGCATTCGCCAGCGCGCCCCTGTTCAGACTATGCAGCAATCCCCAGCTATTGCTGTGCGTTAGCGCGTCCCTCGGGCGCATGCGGGTGTGCGACGGGTGTGTGTGCGCACGCGTTAACGTTGTTTGGCACCAATGAGCGCATAAAGGTCTTCCTGCTGCACTGGCGCGCTGCTGTTTCGTCTTCAGCTTCTGTGAACTTGTTACCTGCACCTGATTGATCTGTCTTCGACACTGACCAGGCTTGTATGACCATCCCTCTCTCTCTAATCCGACCCGGCTTGCCTGACCCTGCTGCTGTCTCTGCCAGTACCCGTTGCCAACCTCTGCCTGCTTACCGACTCTGCCTTTTGCCTGCCGTTATCACCTGCTTTGATTGCCTGCCGACCCGGACTGTCTGACCCTGCTTGTGCCTGCTGTTAGCTCCGTGTGCTGCTGCACCTTCAGCTCCAGCTCCAGTGATCTCTGCATCTGCATCTTCCAGTGCTTAAGCCTGCTGTTCTCCGCTGACCACCTTCACCTGCAGTCCAGCCATCCCTGGAGAGATCTTTACCCTGCTCCAGCACCAGAGACTTCTACCTCACCAGGCACTCCTACCCCACTGTGCTCACGAGACCACTGTCCCCACTCCAGTGGCTCCTGAACCAGCGTTGTATGAGAGGTCTTCTCCTACAAGTCAGGCTCTACTACCAGGTACCTAACACTTACGCAGAGAAACCCCAGTCTCCCTAACGGTAGAACATTTTACCCTAGACATTTCGCGAATTGTAGAACTATAGGGGTAGTATACATGTTACGATGCAGTTGCAATTGTTTTTATATTGGAAAGACAAAACTAGGATTTTGGAGGAGAGCGACATATCCTCAGCATGCAACCTGACTTACCTTTGGGACGCCATGTATCCATAGTACATGGCGGGGTCTTCCCCAAAGTTAAATTCCTTATCCTCGATCGGGTACATCCCAATCCTAGGGGGGGACTGGAATAAGACCCTCCTCCAAAGAGAATTGAGATGGATTTATTCATTGAAAGCCACTCTACCTCCAGACCTAAATGAAGCTATATGCTTCAAACCATTCCTTGAAGGATTTAGCTCGGGCGGAATGGAAAAATAAACTTCCATCCCTTTCCGTTACATCTTAGGATGCCCCCCCTTCCTTTATCCCACTTTTTTGTTAAAATATATTGCATCCCTGTTGCTACTTTTTTCAATCTTCCATCTAATATACAGGTCACTGTTTTAGTCCTCTACTATATTTAAAAATAGGTTTAATAAAATTACTTTGTATGATTTAGCTTTTTCGCACTTCTTGCTCCATATATTCTCCTCAAAAAGATTTACACCCATCCTTTGATGTTCCTGGCGCCTGTCTGTGGACTGGCCTATGCGTCCGTTGTACATGGCTAGTTCATGCGCATACGGACACACACTCCTATCCCATTATCAAATGCTAGTTGGTTTATGAATGTATTATATTATAAATGTATATACATAGCCACTATTTCTAACAGAAAACTTGTTAACTAATCATCCTTGTTCTGCCTACCTATCCTTTTGTCTCGGTATTTTCTTACACTATTGATGTATATACTACGCTGAATAATTAACTCTGTTTATTTCAAATTGTCATTCATAACAAAAATATGTTATTCCATGTTCTCTGTAACTGTATTGCGGCTTTTTTGTAAACTGTTTTTTGCTGTTCTCACGCCAATAATCAGATGGGCATCAGATATCACATTCACTATATAATGTGAATGAAAATTCCCTTTTTCCATACTTTGAAATTGTTTCCCTTTTAAGATATTTTTGATTCTCCCCCCAGCCTTCCCGGCACTGTGGCCGCTCGTAGCGATTGCCCGGCACGGAAAGCCACCCAGAGCTATATTCTGGGCGGCGTCTAGGGAGGCTGGCTGGACGACTAACAACACCTCCCACAGCCTCCATCTTGTCACTCTGGCGGACATGCGCAGTCCGCCGTTGAGGCATTCCGTGTCAGTGAGCCAGGTGTGCGCAACACCTCTCCTACGTGCTGACGTTCGCGCATGCGTGGCAGTGGATGTGACACGCACACTCGGCCCAGGGGGCAGTTACAGGTTTCCTTGACACTTATCTCCAGTTACAGCAGAGTGCAATCAATTGCGCCAGCTGACTGGAGTTTCCTCCCTTTTAAAAACAGACTGACTCACCCTCAGGTCAGGCACTGGACAGCCTGATGCTGGGACGTGTGGCAGGTCTTTCTCATCTACTATGTTTAAGGTAATTCCACTTTGATATACCTCTGTCTATATGTAAACCTCATCATCTGGGCCTGTTGTGGTGAGCGGACACCTGCCCAGATCAATATAGTGCACTGTTGCCGTGCTATTTAGTCACAGACTGCTGTTGAGACTTGTAGTCCCACAGAAGTATTCTCATTTATCCATAGCTTGCATACAGTGAAGCTCTAGGGTTGTTTTCCCAGTGCTATAAAGTTAATGCTGCATCACATCCACTGCTAAGGAGAAAATATACAAGTGACTTCTGTTTTGCAAGTACACTATTATCAGCGCATTACTTAGCCTATAGCCTGCTGCCTACTTGTTTCTCTGTCGGATTTACAAAGACTGCAGTCTAATACCCTGAGCTAGCTGAAGATCAAGAGGACAAGGGACTTCTATCATTTTCCACAAAAGCACCATATTGTTTTACTTTGCATCAGTAACATTGCATTACAACCTAGGGGGAGCCCTTGAGCACAGGATATACAGTATGTACTATGTTGTATTACTGCATGTTCATAACTGTTATTGCAGATTTGGTGCCTATGCTTTGAGGTCAGTGGGAAGGCGCTTATAGAAGTGTTTGAGGATATTGAGCATTTGTCTTACTCTGCGCCTGTCTGCATACACATTCTTACGGTGGTCATTGAGTTATCAGTTTCATGTTCATATTGACTGTTATAAATTGTCACTCTATATTTCAGTTACCACTTTGTTTATTGTGCTAAATATCTTATCAGTAAACTTCTTACATGGTAATTGACAATTGGTGTGAGACTATATCTATTACTGCAACCGGTGAAGTGACGGGTTTCAAAGGATACGGTAAAAAAACTGTGTGGTGTACCATTACTGTATTTCTCCTTACTGCTAGGTCTCACACTAACATTACCATACAGGTGTGCCAGAGGGGTTGAGTCTGTTCTTGGGGTTGATAGGCAGAGTGCAGGATTTAACATACATCAGCAGCTCCTAGGGGGTGAGTGCTACATATTTAAACTGTTGTGGGTTCACTGTCTGCATTACATCTGGTGGTGGACATTACCTTATAACCATTACTATCAATATTTGATTTCTCTTATATCTCAAAAAGCTTTCTACCAGGCATGCCCCCACGTATATTCTGTGTCACCATATGCACGCTAGATTTGGGAGTTCTCATTTTTGATTGCCTCTTGGTACTCCCTACAAAAAATCTGAGACCTTCTATCTGTATGTAGCGCCCGCATTTTTGCTCAATAATCTAATGCTATGTTATCCAATGTACAGTGTTATAGTTTAGTATATAGCACCATCTAGTGGTCAAAATATGGAATGGACTTGGTTTCATTTTTTGTTGTTTATTGGGCTAAACTGGAAAAGATATCACAGGATGTGATTGTTATTTACTTTTCACAAGAATTGACCTACCCAAAATGCCAAGTGTTTTTACCCAGCTACACTCATGCACTGAACTGCATGCTGTGTAGGCTATAAAAGGCCCCAGTGTGGCCATCTTAGGTCTCTTCTGGATGTGTGGCCTGCCTGGGAGGATCTGTGTGAGGTATCCAGAGGAGCGCGGCCTACACCCATTGCGGAGCTATCCGATCAGCGATCCTGCTGCACTTTAGTGAGCTGGACATACGGCGAGGCAGAACTGGGAAGGATCCAGAGAAGCCCGTTGGAGGCACCTGAAGGCCTCGGAACATCTCTCTGAGCAGAGCAGCGTAGCAGTGTTTGCTGGAAGAAACGGGACCGCATGCACCGGAGCAGAACTGTTCTACCATGCAGACCTGGTTGGGTGAGAGGGCTGCTGCCCAAAGTTTCCTTGACGCACTTTTACACAATTGCATTTATAACACAGTGCTGCTAGGGCCTGTAGTCCCACAGAGGAGATTTAAAGAAATAAAGACTGAGTTTAATATAGGCCTCAAGCCTGCACTTCCCTACAATTTTGACACTGTGTTATACCAAGTTACTCGCACTGGAGACAGTTGCAGTGCTGCCGCATCACAATAGTTCAACATTCAGTTTGCTCTGACCCAGGTTTTGTTAACCACTGGATTACAATTTAACCTACACATAGCTAGCAGAAGACAGAAGACGATGAAAGAAAAGGACTACCTCTATTATTGCAAGGCCTTGCATTCTATTTGTCTTTCAGAGAGACAGCTTTGCAAAGCAGGGGGGAATTGAGTTGTTCATTATAATATAAAATTTGTTCTGTTATAGTTATCAGAGCGGGCTCGGAGAGGAAAGGTGCTCAGAGTGAAGGTGATTTCACTCTGACCTTAGTCCCACTCAGAGGCGCTCTTCCAGGGATCAGTTACTACCTTTTTCTGTGTACAACTTGTTATAAAGAATCCCTTTGTTTCCTCACTGGTACATTACGTTTGTGTGACAGTGCAAAAACTGTAATTACCATTTTCTACCAATTACAAGTAAAAATACGTTCCTGATTAAGTACAATTGGTGTGGAGTGTTGTCCCTTTTTCAGCAGGAGGAGCATCGGATGCCCAGGTAATAACAAAGGCATATCATTGTTATTGTATACATTGTGGGGGTTATTCTTTGTTGTCAGCTGCACGCCACACCACAGCTGGGTCAAGGGGATTAAATCTGTGCTGTTACACAAAATGGAACCCGAAGTGTCAGAGGTAAGAGTAGCTCCGAGGGTCTGGTATGGCCAGTGGGAAAATGAACAACTTTGCAGCTCCCAAGGAAGTAGTGCACTACATGTATTATTATATTTTTTTGTTTATTGCTATTGATTGCGTGCAATTTTTTTCTCTCCTGTAAAATATTTAATAAGCTCTCGAAGAAGCATTCAAATTGTGAAACATGTAGAGCTTTTTCTTGCATATCACAAAATGACTGTAGGATTTCATCCCTGCAAATGTTATATGCATTTATTGTATATGATTCATACTAGAGAGGCCTAGCTAGCTGTTTGCATTTTTACTTGCAATATTTTAAATTCTGTTTTTGTACTATGTGTTTAATAAAAACGTATGTATTTTTTATAATTGGTGCCTATAAAGTCCATTTTTGTTTCCGTTCTATTTTATTATTAATATTAATAGATGAAAAGATGGAAAAATTACTAAGGATGCATTCACACCTGAGCGTTTCAAAGGTGCATGTTTTTTCCGCGATTTTACAGTGATTTTGACATGTTTTTGTTCAGGACACCAATGTAAAAGGCAGCAAAACGTCTCTAATCTTCCCCAAAGAAGCTCATGTTCTTTTTTGAGCTTGGGGCGTTTTTTAGGCATTTTGCTTCAGGTGACAAAACGCTCAGATGTGAACAGGTGCCATTGAAATGAATGGGATTTGAGCGTTTTCCAGGCTTTTTTTCAGGTGTTTTATGAGCTGAAAACGCTCAGGTGTGAATGCACCCTGAAGGTCCTGTGGCAGAGCATTGCCCTGCCAGGGTCTAGAAGGAGGATGTGACCCAGAATTCTCAACCAGATGGGTTGAGGGGCTCCAGGGAGCATGTAACATGAAGAGGAAACTGGCCTTTCAGTTTCCTCAGTATTTTGTAAAGTCCACTTTGGGACCTGGAGCTCGGAGATTTCTGAGAAATCCCTAGTCCTGGGTCCTGATTTTGAGAACAGCCAGCATACTGATTGGTCAGGTGTGTGCTGGGCTTTTAGTAGTAACCTGGCCATGGTTCTGGGCTCCACCCAGAGAGAAACAGGAGGTCTCCAGGAGTCCAGGCTTGCAAGGGAGAACCCAGAGAGTGCAGGTGTGCACTGAAGTACCCAGAGAGACAGGAGGTCTCCAGGAGTCTAGGCGTGCACTGAAGTATCTAGAGAGTGCAGGTGTGCACTGAAGTATCCAGAAAGTGCAGGCTGTAAGATAAAAGCCAGAGACCTGAGTCTGAGGTCGCTGGCAGTAGTCAGGAGAGCTCCATGTGGGAGCCTGAGCAGTGGTGTGTCTGCTGCTGAAGAGAGCCAGGTGGCTCGGTATTTTTGATGGCAATGCTGCATGTGTAAGCCAGGAGGCTGAATATCCTTTTATTTGTTGCTGGCGGTAAAACCCCCCTGCGAGGGAAACCACATTTGCTGGAACCTTGTTTGATTTTCTTTAATAAAAGTGGGCCAAAAAGCCCTGAAAAGGAATCATCTGTGTGGACTGTTCCTGCTAGCGGGTGCTACACTTGAGCTAGACAACCCCCAAACTTTACACGTGGTGGAGAATGCGGGCACAATCTGAGATCCCTACAATCAAGTTCACTGTGTTTTGATGCATGAGACTGCATAATCTATGTGTGCAGGTGAGGAGAACCTGCAAAAGAAAGGTGACTAGCCTTAAAGAGACAGTGCTCCAATTTATTGCTGAACTGTGCAAAGTTTTCTGGAGTGACTGAGTATGGGGCGATCAAAGTGCCTAAAAGAAGCAAGGATAGGTGAGATGATAGATAGAGCTCTGTGGCTGGAGGGGTTGTTACCGCCTGAGAGAACCCCATACATGCCTGAACTGAGTTTGCCAAGTAGAAAGAGGGCTGGTGTTGTCCCTAGCAACACTGGTGCAATGAGTGCACAGGTGACTGCGAGTATGGAGAGTCCTCCAAAGTCTGAGTCTGCAGTGGATTGGTGCAAGTGGCACCTGGCAGCACTAAACCAACTTAAAGAGGAGAGCAGCCCAACCCTTAGTGTAAGGAGAGAGCTGCCGGATGTCCATACCTGGGAAATGGGTGTTGTTGCCCCTGGCAACGCTGCTGCAGTTAAACCAGCAGCTGTTGCGAAAAGTGTAAAAGTGACAGGGAAGCCTGTGTTATTTGCCAGAAGAGAGGCTGATCAAAGGCAGAGACCTAGAGTGGTTGCCCATAGCAACGCAGAGGAAGCCAGTCGGGCTGTCTGTGTACCATGGGCTATGTCTAATAATGATCGTGGCAACTGGCTTAAGCAGGAGCTTATACAGCATGTTGGAGAGAGCCAGCAAAGTTCTACTGGGAGAGTGCGGTCTCCCATGGCAAGAAAAAGTGAAAGTGGTGCCGGAAAGGAGGCGCTGCAGTGGAGATTTGGCTCAGCGTCCCCACAAAGAGGCCTGTGCGTTCCAGCCAGCTGGGAATAACCAGGAGAGAAGCGCTTTGGAAAAAAATCGTCCAGTACCATGCCTGGAGTGTGGCCAGCTGGGGCATGGCATTTTTCTTGCCCTAGGTTATGGAATATGGCTGGAGATAATGTTGCTGAGAAAAGGGTTTTGTCTGCAGGCCCAGATTCCTGTGCAAATATGTTTGCAGTCACCACTAGCAACAAGGAGTTTCCTGTTGTGCCTGCAGAGGGTGCTAAACAGTGGGAGATGCCTGCTGTAGTTTCCTACTGTGGCCACCAGGGGGAGTTGGCCAGTAAAAGTGCAGCAGAGGACTGTTTCATAAGACAACATACTCAAATGAAGATGGTGACCCCAACTACTGTGGTAGGTAAGACTGTCTTTAATGAAATGATGGCTGGATCTGCTGATTTCATGTATAAAAGGACTGGTTACGAGACTGTCCATGATGATGTGAGAGTGACCCCAGTTAGTGGGGCCACTGAATGTGCACTTGAGAATGACTTTTCCATACCCAGTGGGAATGCAGGGGTTAAAATCCAAACAGAACCTGTATAATTACTAAAAGTGTTATGTCTAATGACTGTCAGTCTCAAGTTGGCAGTGGGCTAGGACAGCCTGCAAGAGCTAAAAATGCTATAAGTGTTACCGTTAATGAAAAGTTTGCTGCTGTTGGGAAAACCCCAGGTTCTTTCAAAGCAAAAGTTATCACAAATGGGCCGTTGCCTGTAGCAACTGGTGTTAAGACAGCACAGTTGTCCCCAGAAGTCTCCAGGGAACTTCATGTATTGGAGTCGGAGGTTGCCCTGGACAACTACGATGTCACCCTGGTGGGGCAGAGTGGAACTGTACCATGTAATAGCAATGTGTTAGTGCAAGCTGCTAGTACTAAAAATGTGCAGGTAAATGGTGGGTTAACACAACATGATTTACAATGACTGGTGTAATGAGTCTGCAGCTAAGCCAGTCTGTTCTTGTGTGTCTCTTTGGGCAGATGGATCGTTGCTGAGGAGTACCGCTGAAGGGAGCGCACATACAATAGATTGGGATAGTTGGGGTAAAAATCTTATCTCCCTGATAGATAAGGCTTTTATGCACAAAAATAAGGTGGACAAAGTTTCTGCTGTGCCAGCAGGAGGGACTGCAGAACAGCTTGTACCTGAGGGCGTGGTGGCTGCTGCAGGGGTTAACCCTTGTGAGCAGGATGAACCAAATAAGGGCGAGCGCACAGCAGAGACATTGTCCGTGACCCACAAAACTGAGGTTGACATGGAGTGTCAATGTGACGTTGTCACTGGTAATGTTCTGGAGCAGTTCACTGATGCTGAGCCTGAGAAGTTGGGTATGAGTCCAGCACCTGGCAGCGCTCTGGTGGAGCACCAGGCTTTGTTTACCTCCAGCTGGGAGGAGGTTCTGTTAACCATTGCAACTTTTCACGTCTCAGCAAGTGAGTCTTTCTGCATCCCCAGTGTCATGAAAGTCCCCAGGAAGGACTTAGGTCTGGAGTCAAGGGCCTGGTTTATAACAGAAGTATTAAAGGAGATGCTTAAGCTTTGGGATGTACAGCCAATCTATTCTGGGGTGTCTCCTCCACAGTCTGACGGTCTGGTACTGCGGAGTACCACTAGGTGGAGCACTGTATGGCAGGCTGTACAGAACAAAGAAGAACAGGACAGGAATGGTTTATTCTTGAATTTGTTACTTTTGTTAAAAGTTGCCACTGCGTATGCTGCTGGATTACGTCCAGAAGATATAATATATGAGAGAGACTTTGGAGAAATTGAAAATGAGCCTAAAATGTCTGTGATTTCACCTCCTAACAGCCAGGTGGAAAGCATTTCTGCTGCTATAGTCCAGGGTGGTGCTGGTCAGTTGTCAGTGTTGGTGAAGGGCGCATATACGGTACCAGTGGCCAAACCACGTGAGATGGAAGGGCCAAGTGTGGACCCAAAAGCAGCAGAGATCCTGACTGGGGCTCAAACAGAGGTGGTTAAAGAGACTGGGGTCCCCAGTCCAGTGTTTGGTTTAAGTGACAAACCTAATAAGGTCCCGAGACAGGGGAACAGATAAGGAGTGCGGTAAAAATTGCTTGTAGATCAGACGAGAGCTTGCTTGTTCAGGTGGCTAAAAATACAGATGGCATCAGAACAGGTCAAGTGGTAGGACAGCTGCCTGCAGAGTGGTTGAAAGCAGGGGAGGTGATGTCTTGTGAGGTTCCCGTGGGTGATGGTGGCCCTCCGGTATGTGTGCCTTCTGCAGACTCTGCCCTAGCAAATGCTGGAAAAATAGGCATTGGTGACATGTGCAACATTGAGAGGTGTAATGTTGGTTTTATTATGTCTTTCAATGATGAACCAAGTAATGTGTTATTGGTACATGATAATGTGGTGTCCAAAGGTACAGGTAGACCTGATGGTCAAGGTGACATGGTTGCTGTTAATCTTATAAAATACGGGAAGATGAATAATGGTATGACAGACACAGAAGAGGGAATAGGTGCAGTAGAAATAGACCCCATACAGATTCAGGAGTCTCATTTTGGGAAAGATTTCCAGAGGTCCAGGAACCTCCCAAGTTGTAAGAGTAAAAGGTCTGAGGACACTGGCTAAAAGCTTAACAAGGCATCATTAAAAGAGTTTAATTCCCAAATAAAAGTGCCCACACTTATGGCTAAAAAGGTGTTTAAAAATGTGACTACTTTAGAAGTAAAGAGAAAAAGGTTGAGAAACAAAATCCAAGTCCTTGGTAAGTCCCTTAGTGTTAAAGTGTTTGAAGGTGTGGCCCCAAGGAAAATGGGCAGATGGCGTTTTTGGAAGCGCACCCGTAAAAAGTCACTGGGGTGTCTTTGTAGTACCCAAGTCAGTGTAGCAGGGGGACATAGGGAAAGTCACCTGATAAGACTGGGTTTGGCCCTTGTTGGTGGTAACTGGCACAGAGGTGCCATTTTGAAGAGGTTTGGCTGGTGTGTTACGCCCCCTCTGGGGTCGAAACAGGGGGGAGGATATGTGGCAGAGCATTGCTTTGCCAGGGTCTAGAAGGAGGATGTGACCCAGAATTCTCAACCAGACGGGTTGAGGGGCTCCAGGGAGCATGTAACATGAAGAGGAAACTGGCCTTTCAGTTTCCTCAGTGTTTTGTAAAGTCCACTTTGGGACCTGGAGCTCGGGGATTTCTGAGAGATCTGGGTGGGATGAAATCCCTAGTCCTGGGTCCTGATTTTGAGAACAGCCAGCATACTGATTGGTCAGGTGTGTGCTGGACTTTTAGTAGTAACCTGGCCATGGTTCTGGGCTCCACCCAGAGAGACAGGAGGTCTCCAGGAGTCCAAGCTTGCAAGGGAGAACCCAGAGAGTGCAGGTGTGCACTGAAGTACCCAGAGAGACGGGAGGTCTCCAGGAGTCCAGGCGTGCACTGAAATATCTAGAGAGTGCAGGTGTGCACTGAAGTATCCAGAAAGTGCAGGCTGTAAGATAAAAGCCAGAGACCTGAGTCTGTGGTCGCTGACAGTAGTCAGGAGAGATCCACGTGGGAGCCTGAGCAGTGGTGTGTCTGCTGCTGAAGAGAGCCAGGTGGCTCGGTATTTTTGTTGGCAATGCTGCATGTGTAAGCCAGGAGGCTGAATATCCTTTTATTTGTTGCTGGCGGTAAAAACCCCCTGCGAGGGAAACCACTTTTGCTGGAACCTTGTTTGATCTTCTTTAATAAAAGTGGGCCAAAAAGCCCCGAAAAGGAATCATCTGTGTGGACTGTTCTCGCTAGCGGGTGCTACACTTGAGCTAGACAACCCCCAAACTTTACAGTCCGCTTTAAGGATGATCCACTTTCCATGTATTCCACCACTGGTTTCAACATGGGCAAGGAAACTGAGTTGTACCCAGCCCATCCCAGTTATCTTACTCCCAGTCCAACCGTCTGCTGAACCTTGGCACCAAAGAGACAACAAAATCATTTGGTTGAGATGAACCTGGTGACAAATTACTTCTTTTGTCTTCCTGATGATGAAATTCCTATTACTGCCACCTGGCTAGGCCTTCCTGTATTACAATACCTAACAATAGTAGGTGGGCTGTTTTGGGTCATTTGATAGGATGCTCAAAGAAAAAAGACTGGCCTTCCTTTCCTGAACCCTTCTTTCACTCCCTCTATATACAATAATATAATTCTCTACTTGATTGTCCCGAGCCATCCTTCCACCCACCACATCTACACCATTACTTGCCTGTTCAGTAAGCAAGAAATCACTCCCCTGGTTGACAAAAAAACCCCAGTACTAAGTTCTTCTGCTGCAGATCTTAAATGATAGCTTCCAAACATGCTCACAATTAACAGAAGTATTCACCATGTACAGCGCCTTGCAAAAGTATTCACCCCCCTTGGCATTTTTCGTGATTTGTTGCCTCACAACCTGGAATTAACATGGATTGTTTGAGGATTTGCATGAATTAATTTACAGAACATGCCTACAACTTTGAAGATTTTTTTTTATTGTGAAGCAAACAACAAAATAACAGAAAAAGTCAATGTGCATAACTATTCACCTCCCTAAAATCAATACTTTGTGGAGCCACCTTTTGCGGCTATCACAGCTCCAAGTCGCTTTGGATAAGTCTCAATGAGCTTGTCACATCTTACCACTGGGATTTTTGACCATTCCTCCTTGCAAAACTGCTCCAGCTCCTTCAAGTTGGATCGTTTGCGCTTGTGAACAGCAATCTTTAAGTCTGGCCACAGATTTTCTATTGGATTGAGGTCTGGTCTTTAACTAGGCCATTCCAACACATTTACATGTTTCCCCTTAAACCAATCAAGTGTTGCTTTAGCAGTGTGTTTGGGGTCTTTGTCCTGCTGGAAGGTGAACCTCCATCCTAGCCTCGAATTACACACAGAATGGTACTGGATTTGCTCAAGAATATTCCTGTATTTAGCACCATCCATCTTTCCCTCAACTCTGACCAGTTTCCCAATCCTGACTGCTGAAAAACATCCCCACAACATGATTCTGCCACCACCATGTTTCACTGTGGGGATGGTGTTCTTTGGGTGATGTGATGTGTTGGGTTTGCGCCAGACATAGCGTTTTCTTTGATAGCCAAAAAGTTAGGTTTTAGTCTTATCAGACCAGAGCACCTGCCTCCATACATTTTGGGAGTCTCCCCCATGCCTTTTCACAAACTCAAATCGTGCCATTTTGTTTTTTTGCTGAAAGTAATGGCTTTGTTCTGGCCACTCCGCCATAAAGCCCAACTCTATGGAGCGTATGGCTTATTGCCGTCCTATTTACAGATACTCCAGTCTCTGCTTTGAAACTCTGCAGCTCCTCCAGGATTACCTTAGGTCTCTGTGCTGCCTCTCTGATTAATGCCCTCCTTGCCCGGTCTGTGAGTTTTGGTGTGTGGTCGTCTCTTGGCAGGTTTGCTGTTGTGCCATGTTCTTTCTATTTGGTTATGATAGATTTGATGGTGCTCCTAGAGATCATCAAAGATTTGGATTTTTCTTATAACCTAACCTTGACTTCTCAACAACATTGTCCCTTACTTGTTTGGAGAGTTTCTTGGTCTTCATGGCAGTTAGTGGTGCCTCTTGCTTAGGTGTTGCAGCCTCTGGGGCCTTTCAAAAAGGTGTGTATATGTAATGACAGATCATGTGACACTTAGATTGCACACAGGTGCACATCATTTCACTAATTATGTGACTTCTTAAGGTAATTGGTTACACCAGAGCTTTTTATGGGCTTCATAACAAAGCGGTGCATACATACGCACATGCCAATTATTTTTTTATTTCTGAAAAATTGTTTTATGTATATATTTTTATAATTTTACTTCACCAACTTAGACTATTGTGTTCTGATCCATCACATATAATTAAAAATTAAAAAAACATTGAACTAAAGGCTGTAATGTAACAAAATAGGTAAAAAGCCAATGGGGGGTGAATACATTTGCAAGGCACTGTAACTGTTGTTGTTCCAGCTGTGCATATATAAGAGCATCTAGCCAGTGGCGGACTGTAATGCAGGGCACAGGGGAGCCACCACCCCTATCCATGCGTCCAGCCCCCTAATCACGGATTTCAATGGGTTTTGTTCTTTTTTGAAGCACGTGATTAGAGCCAGGGGCTCTAATAGACTTCAAAAAAGGGTGGGCTCCAGGCATAGAGCACTGCGCCCTGAGCCCACCTAGTTGTGTGACAATAGCGAATGAATATTTGCTATTGTCTTCTTGATTCTCCTCCCAGGCAAGCAGGAAGCGGGTTATGAGACCCGTCACCCCAATTGGCCTAAAGAAGAAGCGCTCCTATTGGCCGCCTAGGGAGGATGAGGGAGAAGACGCACTGCAGAAGCTGCCATGATGCCGAGGAGGAGGAGACGCAGGGGGAAGCCGCCGCCCCAGAGGAAGCGCTGCCCGATAAGTGCAGGGCTGGTGACCGACCGATACTACCAGCCGCCACTGCATCTAGTACAAGCAGCAGAAAAACTCTAGTGTTTGGGGACTTTGTTCCAAACCACTTCATACACAGACCACTGCTTAATTCACTTCTCCAATGATTCATTTAAAGTGTTACTAAACCCACAACAGTAAAATCAGTCTGTATATGCAGTAAAGCATGCTTGTTATACTCACTGTGGAACCTAAGGTGTTAATCCTCTGCACTGTGTAAAATGGTTGTTTGATCCTGTCTTCTCTAATCCTCCCCTTCTTGCATTGCCCCCCAAAACAGGTCCAGAGAAGACAGAGTAAATGTGTCTCCTATGACTGATTCCAGTTACCGATCTTGGCCTGTTATCGACTATCCCTGTCTGCTTGTGACCCTGACCTTTGGCGTGTTCTATGTTTATCCTTGTCTGCTAGTCGCCCCAACCTTGGCTTATCCCTTTACTATCCTTGTTGTTCCAGCTTGCTGCATCCTTCCTCTTTCTCCTGTAGTCTACCGTGAGCTGTGAGACCCTGGGGGCCGCGACCTGGAGCCAGACTGCAGCGCAGTCCATCCTCACCACTAGAGGCTCTAGTGAACATCTGCTGGCTCTTAGACTCTGCGCCCTAGGGAATCTATGCTCTAGCTCCCAGTGGGATCTGTGTTGATGCTCCAGTAGAAATGCTTCCTGAACCTCCCATAGTTCAATTCGCAACAGTTAGTCCTAGGGTCCATTACCTTAGCGGTGCACTCTTGATTCCTACGGAGTGCATCTGTCACCTGGACTCAGGTGACCTGACAGTTTGATCAGCCATGGACCCGGCTGATGTGCCGCTACCCGCAGATGATCTGTTGCAGGGCCTAGATCACAGACTTGAGACCCAGGAATCTAATCAGACCCAGGTGATGCGATTCCTTCAGGATTTGGCCTCCCATTTTGAACAGCTTCAGGCCTCCTTAGGACCCCCGGTTCAACAACCTCAACCGATATCTGCTGCCGCACCTATTGCGGTTACAGCCACACCCACAAATTCTTTGCATTTACCTGCTCTGTCCCCTTACTCTGACGACCCCAAGGCCTGCAGGGGGTTCCTTAGCCAGTGCACAATTCATTTTGAGCTTCAGCCCCAAAACTTCCTGTCCGATCGGGCAAAGGTAGCCTATATTGTATCCCTCCTGTCCGGCAAGGCGTTAGCCTGGGCTGCCCCTCTGTGGGAACTGAATGATCCAGTGGTCTCTAGCCTGTCCGACTTCCTGAAACTTTTTCAGAATATCTTTGAGGAACCGGGTCGTGTCTCCTCAGCGGCCAGTGCCCTTTTACGTCTCCATCAAGAGTCCTCTTCTGTGGGACAGTACGCTCTTCATTTTCGTATTTTGACTGCTGAACTGAGCTGGAATAATGAGGCCTTAGTTGCAACCTTTTTACATGGCCTCTCTGATAGAGTAAAGGATGAATTAGCAGGAAGAGCTATTCCTGCTGAGCTGGATGGTGTCATTACCTTGTGTAACCAGATCGATATTCGCTTTGAAGAAAGGACTCTGGAAAAAAAATGCCAGCATTCCCCATTCTTTAGGCAGCCTCAGCTCCCCTCTCATATCTGGATTCTGGAGCCGCTGGTAATTTCATGGACTGGGGAACTGCATCTTCCATGAGGCTTACCCTTTTGCCTCTCATAACGCCATTGGTGGTCTTGGTGATTGATGGCACTGTTCTCCCGGGGCCCTATCCGCTTCCAGACTCTCCCTGTTAAGATGTCGGTAGGGACACTCCACCAGGAGTGGATATCATAGTTACATAGTAGGTGAGGTTGAAAAAAGACACAAGTCCAACCTATGTGTGTGATTATATGTCAGTATTACATTGTATATCCCTGTATGTTGTGGTCATTCGGGTGCTTATCTAATAGTTTCTTGAAACTATCGATGCTCCCCACTGAGACCACCGCCTGTGGAAGGGAATTCCACATCCTTGCCGCTCTTACAGTAAAGAACTCTCTAAAAAGTTTAAGGTTAAACCTCTTTTCTTCTAATTTTAATGACTGGCCACGAGTCTTGTTAAACTCTCTTCTGCGAAAAGGTTTTATTCCTATTGTGGAGTCACCAGTACAGTATTTGTATATTGAAATCATATCCCCTCTCAAGCACCTCTTCTCCAGAGAGAATAAGTTCAGTGCTTGCAACCTTTCATCCTAACTAATATCCTCCAGACCCTTTATTAGCTTTGTTGCCCTTCTTTGTACTCGCTCCATTTCCAGTACATCCTTCCTGAGGACTGGTGCCCAGAACTGGACAGCATACTCTAGGTGCGACCGGACCAGAGTCTTGTAGAGTGGGAGAATAATCATTTTATCTCTGGAGTTGATCCCCTTTTTAATGCTGTTTGCTTTGTTAGCAGCAGCTTGGCATTGCCTGCCATTGCTGAGACTATCATCTACTAGGACCCCCAGGCCCTTTTCCATCCTAGATTCCTCCAGAGGTTCTCCCCCCAGTGTATAGATTGCATTCATATTTTTGCCACCGAAATGCATTATTTTCCATTTTGCTACATTGAACCTCATTTGCCATGCAGTTGCCCACCCCATTAATTTGTTCAGATCTTTTTGCAAGGTTTCCACATCCTACGGATAAGTTATTGCCCTGCTTAGCTTAGTATCGTCAGCAAATACAGAGATTGAACTGCTTACCCCATCCTCCAGGTCGTTTATGAACAAATTAAATAGGATTGGTCCTAGCATAGAACCCTGGGGGACCCCACTATCTACCCCTGACCATTCCGAGTACTCCCCATTTATCACCACCCTCTGAACTCTCCCTTGTAGCCAGTTTTCAATCCATGTACTCACCCTATAGTCCATGCCAAGGGATCTTATTTTGTACAGTAAATGTTTATTATTATTATTCACGATTTATATAGTGCCAACAATTTATGCAGCGCTTTACAATGTATAGGGGGACAACACAATTACAGTACAGATCAATACAAAAGGTACAGGAGGGCTTATTTATGATTTATGGGGAACCTTGTCAAATGCTTTTGCAAAATCCAGATACACCACGTCTAGGGGCCTTCCTTTATCTAGCTGGCAACTCACCTCCTCATAGAAGGTTAGTAGATGGGTTTGGCAAGAACGATTCTTCATGAATCCATGCTGATTACTGCTAATGATACCGTTCTCATTACTTGTATATAGTCCCTTATCAACCACTCCAAGAGTTTACATAGTATTGATGTTAGGCTAACTGGTCTGTAATTCCCAGGGATGTATTTTGGGCCCTTTTTAAATATTGGTGCTACATTGGCTTTTCTCCAATCAGCTGGTACCATTCCAGTCAGTAGACTGTAAAATTTAGGAACAACGGTCTGGCAATCACTGAGTTCCCTAAGTACGCTCGGATGCAAGCCATCTGGTCCTGGCGATTTATTAACGTTAAGTTTCTCAAGTCTAGTTTTAATTATGTCCTCTGTTAACCATGGAGGTGCTTCCTGTGATGTGCCATGAGGATAAACACTGTAGTTTTGGTTACCGAAGCCCCCTGATTCCCTCGTGAAGACTGAGGAGAAGAATAAATTCAATACCTTTGCCATCTCCCCATCCTTTGTAACCAGATGTCCTTCCCCATTCTTTATGGGGCCAATATGGTCTGTCCTCCCTTTTTTACTGTTTACATACTTAAAGAATTTCTTGGGATTGTTTTTGCTCTCCTCCGCTATGTGTCTTTCATGTTCTATCTTAGCCGTCCTTATTGCACCCTTACATTTCTTGTTGCATTCTTTATAAAGTCTGAATGCTAATGATGATCCCTCAACCTTGTATTTTTTGAAGGCCTTCTCCTTTGCTTTTATATGCATTTTTACATTGGATTTAAGCCATCCAGGACATTTGTTCGCTCTTTTAAATTTATTCCCCTAATGCCCTTATTTAATATGCTCTTAAAGCAAACCCATCTTTCCTCCGTGTTCTTTGTTTCTAAGATTTTATCCCAATTTATGCCTTCTAGCAAGGTTCGTAGTTTAGGGAAGTTGGCTCTTTTGAAATTCAGTGTCTTTGTGTTCCCTTTTTTTCCTATTTGTGTGATTTATACTGAAACTAAATGACCTGTGATCGCTGTTACAGTACCTGACCGCGAGATTGTGTGTCTAGCACGATCCCATCGCGCTGGGGTACTGTGCATGTCGCGCTGGCTCGCTCATCGGGAAAGGAAAACTGTTTTTTCCTTTCGCGATGAGTGACAGGCAGTGCTGACAGCTGTCTGGTATGAATCATGAGGGGAACGCCACGCCAAATTTTTAATAAAAAACCGGCATGGGTTCCCCCCCCGGGGTATACCAGGCCCTTAGCTCCGGTATGGATTTTAAGGGGAACCCTCTACGCAGAAAAATCGGCGTGGGGTCCCCCCCAAAATCCATACCAGACCCTTATCCAAGCACGGAGCTGGCAGAAGAGCGGGAGAAGAACTGGACACTGAAAGAAGAGGCCAGACACCGGGAGAAGAAACGGACACCGGGAGAAGAGGCCGGAGAGAGCAGAGAAGTCGGAAGAAGACCCCCGAGGTTGGAAGAAGACCCCCGGAGCTGCCTAATAAATTACTTTAAAAACCTGTGTAGTGTGTTTTTTTATTGACACTTTTTCCCCCAGGTGAATGGGTAGGGGTACAATGTACCCCATACTCATTTACATAGGGTGGGGGGCCCTTTATTAAAGGGGATCCCGAATTCCGATAAGCCTTCCGCCCGCAGACCCCGACAACCAACGGCCAGGGTTGTCGGAAAGAGGCCCTTGTCCTCATCAACATGGGGACAATGTGCTTTGGGGTGGGGGGGCCGCAGGGCGGCCCCCTGCCCCAAAGCACCCACCCCCCCATGTTGAGGGCATGCAGCCTGGTATGGTTCAGGATGGGGAGGCGCTCGCTCGTCCCTACCCCCTTTCCTGACCGGCCGGGCTACGTGCTCGGATAGGGGTCTGGTATGGATTTTGGGGGGGACCCCACGCCGATTTTTCGGCATAGGGGGTTCCCCTTAAAATCCATACAGGACCTAAGGGCCTGGTATGCCCCTGGGGGGAACCCATGCCGGTTTTTTATTTAAAATTTGGAGCGGCGTTCCCCCTCATGATTCATACCAGACAGCTGTCAGCACTGCCTGTAGCTCATCTCGATGACCGAGCCAGCTCGGCGCTGGCTCCCGCGACGGGGCTCACAGGTGTCAAATCTCGCGGATAATAGCGGCGAGATTGACACAAGGTCGCGGTCACCTACTGTACCTAAATTGCCCCGTATTTCCACATCCGTGATCAGGTCGGTATTGTTGGTAATCAGTAGATCCAGTAATGCTTTATTTCTAGTTGGTGCGTCTACCATCTGACCCATAAAATTGTCCTGCAAGACATTAAGGAACTGGCGAGCCTTAGATGAATGCGCGGTTCCCTCCGCCCAGTCTATGTCTGGAAAATTAAAATCCCCCATTATGATAACACTTCCCATCCTTGCTGCTAATCCAGATTGTGATAGGAGATCTGTCTCCTCTTCCTCCCTCAGGTTAGGGGGCCTATAGCATACTCCCAGTATTATTTTCCCCTTAGCTTCATCCCTTTGGAGCTCTACCCATAAGGATTCCATCTCCTCTCTAGCTCCCTTAGTGATGTCATCTCTCACATTCACTTGTACTTTATTCTTGATATATAGGCATACCCCTCCCCTTTTTTTACCCTCTCTATCCTTACAGTAAAGGGTATACCCTTGAATGTTTGCCAGCCAATCATGAGAGCTGTTGAACCAGGTCTATGAAATTTCCACAAAATCCAAATCCTCCTCGTACAACAGTATCTCTAGTTCACCCATCTTGTCTGCCAGGCTCCTGGCATTGGTGAACATGCCACGTAGTTTAGACCGGTCGCATATTATCCTCGTATTGGGTGTTCCGAGATTGCAACTAGGACTTGCTACTATACTTACCTTGGGTTTTTGTGCTTTGGTCAACCTACCACTAATGCCCCCAATACTACCCTCTGGAATATGTTCCGCACTGACTATCTCTACCTCTGGACCCTCCCCCCATCACCTAGTTTAACCACTTCCCTACACGCCCATAGTCATATGACGTCCACAGATGGGATCTCCCATCCTGGGTGGGCGTCATATGACGTCCTGGGATTCCCGGCCATCTAGGGGGCGCGCGCGCGCACCCGCCGCGTTGCTCGGGACCCGGTGCGTGTGCCCGGCGGCCGCGATGTCCGCTGGGCACCCGCGATTGCCCGTTAACCGGGCCGGCATGTGGATCTGTGTGTGTAAACACACAGATCCACAGCCTGTCAGCTCTGAAGAGAGCGATCTGTGTTCCCAGAACGGAGGAACACTGATCGGTCTCCTCCCCTTGAGCGTCCCCTCCCCCTACAGTTAGTAATCACTCCCTAGGAAACATATTAACCCCTCCCCGCCCCCTAGTGGTTAACCTCTTCACTGCCTGTCACATTTACACAGTAATCAATGCAATTTTATAGCATTGATCGCTGTATAAATGTGAATGGTCCCAAAAATGTGTCCGATGTGTCCGCCATAATGTCGCAGTCATGAAAAAAAAATCGCGATCGCCGCTAAAAAAATAAATAAATATTTTTTTTTTAAAAATGCCATAAATCTATCCCGTATTTTGTAGACGCTATAACTTTTGCGCAAACCAATCAATATACGCTTATTGCGATTTTTTTTTTTACCAAAAATATGTAGAAGAATACGTATCGGCCGAATCTGAGGAAAAAATTTGTTTTTTTTTTAAAAATTGGGATATTTATTATAGCAAAAAGTAAAAAATATTGTGTTTTTTTCAAAATTGTCGCTCTTCTTTTGTTTATAGCGCAAAAAATAAAAACCGCAGAGGCGATCAAATACCACCAAAAGAAAGCTCTATTTGTGGTGAAAAAAGGACGTCAATTTTTTTTTGGGTACAACGTCGCACGACCGCGCAATTGACGTTTAAAGTGCGACAGCGCTGAAAACTAAAAATTGGCCTGGGAAGGAAGGGGGTGAAATTGCCCTGTATTGAACCGGTTAAAAACTTCTCTAACTTTTTGTCTTCTTCATTCCCAGCTGATCTGCCCCCTCCTCATTTAGGTGCAGTCTGTCCCTTCTATAGTACGGTTATTGACTGAGAAGTCGGCCCAGTCCTCCAGGAACGAAAACCCCTCTTTAATACACCAGCTCTTCAGCCACTTGTTTACTTCCCTAATCTCCCTCTGCCTGTCTGGTGTGGCTCGATGTACCCGTAGTATTCCTGAGAATACTACCTTGGAGGTCCTTTTCCTCAATTTAGCTCCTTAAGCCGTGTACACACGACCGGACTTTTCAACCGAATTGGTCCACCGGAACGAATCCGTCGGACAATCCGACCGTGTGTGGGCTTCATTGGATCTTCAGCGGACTTTTTCAGTTGAAAATCAGACGGACTTTAGATTTAAAACATGTTTCAAATCTTTCAGACGGATTCAAATCCGGTCAAAAAATCAGTTCGTCTGTATGCTAGTCCGACGGACGAAAACTGATGCTAGGGCAGCTATTGGCTACTGGCTATGAACTTCCTTATTCTGGTCCGGTCGTACGTCATTACGTTCCAATTCGTCAGACTTTGGTGTGATTGTGTGTAGGCAAGTCCGTTCGTTAGAAAGTCCGTCGAAAGTCCGTCGTAACTCCGTCAAAAGTCCGTCAGAAAGACTGTCGGACCATTGATGCCGAAAAGTCCAGCCGTGTGTACGTGGCATAAGTCCCTAAAATTGTTGGGTCTTCCCCAGCCCCTCCCAGTAATCTGTCCACCAGATCCGTGATGTGCCGAACCCGAGCGCCCGGTAGACAACATACTGTTCAGCGCTTCGGGTCCTTGTTACAGATTGCCCTCTCTGTCCTAAGAATTGAGTCCCCTACCACCTGAATCTGTCTTTCCTTTCCCTTTGCTTCCCCCCACTCTCACTGAAGGAGTTCTTCCCCTGGCAGCTAGGAGAGTCCCTCATCTCCAGCAGTGCTGGTCCCTGACTGGTTTCACCAATGTCACTCAATGGAGCGTACTTATTGGGATGCGCTAGCCCTGGATCGGCCTCCCTGGCACTTCCCCCTCTACCCTTCCTGACTGTCACCCATCTACTCTTTGCTAGTGCCTGCATCTCCTTGTCTCCACCCGCCTCTGTGCTGGCCACTGCCAGCACCTGCGTGTACGTTCCTGGCTCTCCTTTAGTATGGAGGGACTTCTCAGTGCTGACAGTTGCTTCCCCAGATTCAGAACCTGGGCTTCCAGGGAAAGAACGTGCTTACATTTTGCACAGCAGTATTCACCCTCGATCAGATGATCAAGGAACGCAAACATGCCACAAGATGTACAAAAAGTCACCTCTCCCACCTGCCGGGCATCGTACCTATTAAATTTAATGAGGATTGGGGATTATACCCTGTCCAAATTACCTAACAACTAGCTTCCTGACACTAATACTCAAGACAATACACAGGTACTCGCAGACCTACGTGCACTCGCAGAACACTCGCAAAACTACGTGCACTGGCAGACCTACATGCACTCGCAGAACACTCGCAGAACTACGTGCACTCGCAGAACACTCGCAGAACTACGTGCACTCGCAGACCTATGTGCACTCACAGAACACTCGCAGACCTACGTGCACTCACAGACCACTCGCAGAACTACGTGCACTCACAGACCTATATGCACTCACAGACCACTCGCAGACATACGTGCACCCGCAGACCTACGTGCACTCGCAGACCACTCCTTCCTTGTCTTACCTAAGGCTTCATCTCCTATGATTTTAGGTCTTCCTTGGTTACGGCTCCATTCTTCACATGTTGACTGGACTGCTGGACAGATCCTGGCTTGGGGTTCCTCCTGTTCCTTTTCCTGCCTACTTAAGGTTGCCCCAAAAGAGAAACTTCCTGTTGCCACCATTCTAGTATCTTCTTCTCTTCCCACTGTATATAGTAATTTCTGGGATTTGTCCTGCAAAAGTCGGGCTGAGACATGCTCTAGGTCATGTGGCACTCTGGATTAGGGATGAGCCGAACAACCCCTGGTTCGGTTCGCACCAGAACCTGCGAACGGACCGAAACTTCACGCAAACTTTAGAACCCCATTGAAGTCTATGGGACTCGAACGTTCGAAATCAAAAGTGCTAAATTTAAAGGCTAATTTGCAAGGTATTGTCCTAAAAAGGGTTTGGGGACCCGGGTCCTGCCCCAGGGGACATGTTTTAAAAACGGCCATTTTTTTGGGAGCAGGGATTTTAATGATGCTTAAAGTGAAAAAAAAGTGAAATATTCCTTTAAATAACGTACCTGGGGGGTGTTTATAGTATGTCTGTAAAGTGGCGCGTGTTTCCCGTGCTTAGAACAGTCCCTGCACAAAATGACATTTTTAAAGGAATAAAAGTCATTTAAAACTGCTTGCGGCTTTAATGTAATGTCGGGTCCCGGCAATATGGATGAAAATCGGTGAGACAAACGGCATGGGTAACACCCAATATATAGGGAAGGGTTATCACCCCTGTGTTTTGCTGTCTGTGCACCTCTTCAGAAGATTTCACCTCACTTTCTGTCCCAATGACAAATGTTTTTTGACAATTTGGGGTTTTTATTGAAACAAGGATTGGTGATAAAGCATCAGTGGAGAGGAGACACGTTTTTCCCATATTAACTCTTACAGGAGAGAATTTCCCTTCCTAGGGGTAGATTTCATCTCACTTCCTGTTGTCTCCTTCCGTTTGCAAGTAGGAGTCATTTGTAAGCTGGATGCTTGAAAGTAGGGGCCTGCCCTATAAACTCTGCAAAAATTGCGGCCTTAGGTGTTGGTGTTGCCACAACACTGTAAGCCCTCACAGTTACTCTTGGTGGGCGCAGGAACGGGCTATGCTGTGAAATATTAGATCAAGAATTGTAATTACATGCCCCTGTTGAACAGGGTCAGAAAAATTGGGCCTTTGGTGGTGGTGGTGGTGTTGCCACAACACTCTAAATCCTCACAGTTACTCTTGGTGGGCGCAGAAACGGGCCTGCTGTGAAATATTAGATCAAGAATTGTAATTACATGCACCTGTTAAACAGGGGCAGAAAAATTGGGCCTTTGGTGGTGGTGGTGCTGGTGCCACTAAACACTGTAAGTCCCCACAGTTACTCTTGGTGGGCGCAGAAACGGGCCCTGCTGTGAAATATTAGATGAAGAATTGTAATTACATGTCCCTGTTGAACAGAGGCAGAAAAATTGGGCCTTAGGCACTGGTGCCACAACACTGCAACCCCTCACAGATAATCTAGTTGGAGCACAGGAATAAGCCCTCCTGCAAAATATTACATCAAAAATTGTAATTACACGCCCCTGTTAAAAAGGGGCTGAAAAATTGGGCCTTACACACTGGTGCTGGTGCCACAACGCTGCAACCCCTCACAGATACTCTAGTTGGAGCACAGGAACGAGCCCTGCTGCAAAGTATTGCATCAAAAATTGTAATTACATGCCCCTGTTAAAAGGGGCTGAAAAATTGGGCCTTAGCCACTGGTAGCGGCACCCAGAACCAAAAATATTCTTACAAGCTATCAGCATGATCATTGAGGAGGAAGAGGATAGTCACTCAGCATAACAGGATAGTCACTCAGCATCAGCATAGGCAGTCTTGAAGGGATCTGAAATTTCAAAAAAAAATTATTCGGTTACATCAGCATCAGGTGCTTGGTAGCTGGTGATGATCCAAGACTGATTCATTTTTATGAAGGTGAGTCGATCGACCGAGTCGGTGGACAGGCGCACCCTGTGATCAGTTACAAAGCCTCCAGCAGCACTGAATGTGCATTCCGAAAGAATGCTGTATGCAGGACAGGCCAGTAGCTCAATTGCATACTGTGCAAGCTCTGGCCAGTGATCCATCCTCAAGACCCAGCAACCCAGAGGATTTTTGGTGGGAAAGGTGTCCAAGTCAGATCTTGCCCCTAGGTATTCCTGCACCATGTAAAACAGACGCTAGTGATGGTTGCTGGAACCGATCATACCTTGGGGCTGTGAACTAAAAAATTGTCTGAATGCATCGGTCAGACGGCCACCTTCTCCACCATTCCTTCTTTGACTGACCGAAGCCTCAGCAACACGTTGTCCACGAACAGGAGTTTGTAACCTCCCAGTCTCTGCGAACGCGTTGCACAGACCTTTCTGCAAGACCTCCCGAAGATGTTTCATCCTCTGCTCCCTCTGCGACGGCAAGATAAGGTCCGCAACCTTACCCTTGTAACGTGGATCAAGGATGGTTGCCAGCCAGTATTAATCCCTCTTCTTGATACCAAGGATCCTTCCGCAGGCTTTGCAGGATCAGGGAGGCCATGCCGCGTAAGTTTGCTGAGGCATTCGGTCCGGAATCCTCTGGGTCACTAATGACATCATGATCCGCAGCCACCTCCTCCCAGCCACATACAAGTCCATGGGTTTCTTGGGAATGTAAATGATCCCTTAAAGACTACTGCTGATGCTGAGTGCCAGGCTCCACCTCCATGCTGTCACAATCCTCCTCTTCCTCCTCCTCCTCCTCCTCCTCTTCCTGTGTAATCGGCGGGCACGAAGGAACACTGTCTGGATAAAGGGGGCCTTGAGAGCTAAGGAAGTCCTCCTCTTTTTGCCTCTGTTCTGCCTCAAGTGCCCTGTCCATTATTCCACGCAGTGTGTGCTCCAACAGGTGGACAGTGTCACTGATGCATGCACTGTCACTGCTCACCATCCTCGTGGCCTCCTCAAATGGTGACAGGACAGTGCATGCATCCCTGATCATGGCCCACTGGCTTGGGGAAAAAAAAAACAAGCTCCTCTGACCCTGTCCTAGTGCCATAGTCACACAGGTACTTATTGATGGCCCTCTGCTGCACGTGCAGCCGCTGCAGCATGGCCAATGTTGAGTCCCACCTGGTGAGCATGTCACAGATTAGGCGGTTCTTGGGCAGGTTAAATTCCTTTTGGAGGTCAGCCAGCCGAGCACTGGCATTATATGACCTGCGGAAATGCACACAGACTTTCCTGGCCTGCCTCAGGACATCCTGTAAGCCCGGGTACCTGCCCAAGAACCGCTGCACCACCAAGTTAAGGACGTGAGCCAAACAGGGCACATGAGTCAGTTGTCCCTGTTGGAGGGCGGAGAGGAGGTTGGTGCAATTGTTGCAAACCACTATACCTGCCTTAAGCGGGCGTGGCGTCAACCACCTCTGAACCTGCCCCTGCAGAGCTGACAGAATATCTGCCCCAGTGTGGCTCCTGTCCCCCAAGCACACCAGCTCAAGCACCGCATGGCATCTTTTGACCTGCGTGGTTGCGTAGCCCCTTGAATGCCTACGGAGCACCGCTGGTTCCGAAGACAAATCAGCACAGGAAGAGGCCATGGGGGAAGAAGAAGAGGAGGGGGTGGAGGAGAGAGGTGCGGCAGAATCACCACTAGTAGTATTTTGGAGGCGTTGTGGCGGAACAACCTCCAACACTACTGCACCCTGTCCTGCATCCTTCCCAGCTGCCAGAAGAGTCACCCAGTGTGCGGTGAAAGATAGGTTATGTCCCTGTCCATGCCTGCTGGACCATAAGTCAGCGGTAATATGCACCTTACTGCTGACCGCCCTGTCCAGCGAGGCCAAGACATTGCCTTCCACATGCCGGTAGAGAGCCGGAATCGCCTTCCGTGAGAAAAAGTGGCATTTTGGAACCTGCCACTGAGGAACTACACATTCCACAAACTCATGGAAGGGGGCAGAGTCTACCAACTGAAAAGGCAGCAGTTGAAGTGCTAGCAATTTAGCCAAGCTAGCATTCAACTGCTGGGCATGTGGATGGCTGGGAGCGAACTTCTTTCGGCGGTGCAGCAGCTGGGGCAGGGAAATTTGCCTGGTACAATCTGATGTCGGTGTACCGATAGCAGATTGCCCCCAAGTACTTGGCTGTGACACACCTAATTCTACACCATCATTCCTCTCAGTGCAGGTCTCAGAGAGGACTGAAGGTATAGTGGGGTTGGAGATCCCAGCTGATGAGGAGCAAGGAGAGGTCCTCTTTGTTCTTTGGTGTGGGTCTTTTAGGTATGCTTGCCAACTAACTGCATGGCAGGTCAACATATCTGCGGTGTGATACAGTCGGTGTGCTGCCCTTAAGCTGACCCCTGGAGGGCATCCTGCCTCATTGGTGATGTGCCTCCTCCTCTCTCCTATCAGGCACCCACGTGGAGTCTGTGACCTCATCATCCCCTCCCTCCTCATCACTGGAGCAAAGCTGGCAGTATGTTGCAGCTGGGGGAACATGACTACCAGATTGCTGTCTTTCTTGGGCACCCCCTCTCTCTGGGCTCACGTTACTGCCTTCCTATAGCTGGGTACAATCATCGGAGCCTTCAAAACGCTGGGCATCCTCCAGGAGCATGTACCCAACACTGTGGTCAAACAGTTCGGGGGACTCCTCAGGAGGACATGGTGGGGCTAGGGAAGGAGTGACTGATGCCATTGAGCCGAGGGAAGAGGCCGCGTTGGCAGCTGCTTTGCCAGACAAAGTACCCTGAGCCTGGGTGAGAGAGGATGAGGAGGATGAGGACGGCTTGGTCATCCACTCTACCAAGTCTTCCGCATGTTGCGGCTCAACACAGCCAGCTGCCGAAAAAAAAGGACAAGCGTGTCCCACGGCCACGTGCTGATGAGGATGCACCGTCTCCACGACCAGCACTGTTGCCTCTAGACACAGAGCCTGCTTGCCCTCTTTTATTGGCTTGTGACTGTCTGCCTCTCCTTGTTGGCCTTCCAGACATACTAATGGCCTGCAGTGAGATGTAGCTGCACAAAGCTGGGATGTTTATATATACTGATACTGCAGCTAGCAGAATCAACTGCCTGCCCGTAGTATTATTAGTATGAGAACACCAGCAATTGTCTTCAGGTAGCTTTAGGTGCACACTGTGCAGAGGACGCAGTACACTAACTGTAAATACTGTAGCTGCCTGCCTGTGGTATTAATAGGAGCAGAACAACAGCTATTGTCTTCAGGTAGCTTTAGGTGCACACTGTGCAGGGGACACAGTACACTAACTGTAAATACTGTAGCTGCCTGCCTGTGGTATTAATATAGGATCAGAAGAACACCACCAATTTTATTCAGGTAGCTTTAGGTGCACACTGTGCAGAGGACACAGTACACTAACTGTAAATACTGTAGCTGCCTGCCTGTGGTATTAATAGGAGCAGAACAACAGCAATTGTCTTCAGGTAGCTTTAGGTGCACACTGTGCAGAGGACGCAGTACACCAACTGTAAATACTGTAGCTGCCTGCCTGTGGTATTAATAGGATCAGAAGAACGCCACTAATTTTCTTCAGGTAGCTTTAGGTGCACACTGTGCAGAGGACACAGTACACTAACTGTAAATACTGTAGCTGTCTGCCTGTGGTATTAATAGGAGCAGAACAACAGCAATTGTCTCCAGGTAGCTTTAGGTGCACACTGTGCAGAAGACGCACTCCGCTAACTGTAAATACTGTAGCTGCCTGTCTGTGCTATTAATAGGATCAGAAGAACACCACCAATTTAATTCAGGTAGCTTTAGATGCACACTGTGCAGAGGACACAGTACACTAACTGTAAATACTGTAGCTGCCTGCCTGTGGTATTAATAGGAGCAGAACAACAGCAATTGTCTCCAGGTAGCTTTAGGTGCACACTGTGCATAGGACACACTACACTAACTGTAAATACTGTAGCTGCCTGCCTGTGGTATTACTAGGATCAGAAGAACATAACTAATTTTCTTCAGGTAACTTTAGGTGCACACTGTGCAGAGGACGCACTACACTAACTTGTAAATACTGCAGCTGCCTGCGGTACTGTACTAATAGGTTCAGAAGAACACCACTCATTTTCTTCAGGTAGCTTTAGGTGCACACTGTGCAGAGGACGGACTACACTAACTTGTAAATACTGCAGCTGCCTGCGGTACTATACTAATAGGATCAGAAGAACACCACTAATTTTCTTCAGGTAGCTTTAGGTGCACACTGTGCAGAGGACGCACTACACTAACTTGTAAATACTGCAGCTGCCTGCGGTACTGTACTAATAGGATCAGAAGAACACCACTAATTTTCGAACATGGGTTTGACTTGAACACGAAGCTCATCCCTACTCTGGATGAGGAGCCCACCTGTGAACCTGAGCCGATCTTTTTTTTTTTTTGCAAGTTCAAAATTGTATTTTTATTGGGTTATAAAAGGACAAATATAAACATGTTACATAATGCACAATGCACTAATAATGAAAACATAATGATAACAAAAAAAAATATATAGAAATAGTAGATACAGATAAACAGTGTCCATAAATACAGAGCACGGGAGTGATCTGTGTAGCTTATCAAAAATATATAAAATAAGCAACTCATAGTTAAATAAAAGGATTCAAAACCAGAGAGCAGTCATAAAGATAAAAAGACAAAGGTTTTTGTGGAGGGTATATGATAAGTAACATAAAATCCAAGAAGGCACCAAGTGGAATATATAGAAATGGGAGAGGGAGAAGGGAATATGATCAAAAATAATGTAATGTTAATACAATTTAAGATGTGGCAGTTGGCATAGGGGTCCCATATTCCGATAGATCCCAAGGTTCCCAAACATTATCAAATTGGGAGATGGAATCGTGTACAGAGGCTGTTAAAAATTCCATCCTCCGAATCTCAGCCACCAGGTGGAGGAATCTGGACCACGAAGGAAGTGTGTTGGACAGCCAGCACAATGGAATAAGCCTTTTGGCAGCTAACAAAATATGAGAGATTAGCTGATTGACTTTTTTGGTTAAGCCTGAAAAAGGAAGGCCCAACAGATAATTTAAGGGATCTAGTGGAAGGGACACATCCACCACCTTCTGTATAAGTAACCACATATCATGCCAAAAAAAGGTTGAATCAGGGAACATTGCCAAAAAATATGAAATAAAGAGCCTGTGTCAGTTCCGCAACGCCAGCAGAGCGGCGAACCTGAGGAATCATATTTGTGAATGACATCAGGAGTTTTATGAAAGATAATAGTTCCGCGCTTAGGAAATGAAAGAAAGGAACTGCAGCCCCCCCGACACAGAATATCACCTAAGTAAAATTCTAATCAGACAGAATTCTATAATGGAGGAATTGGCGCTGTTCAACCATATATGCACTGGATAATGTTCATAAATATATAAGTGTAAAAAATATATATAAAATACAGGTGTAAAAAGAGTGTGGGAAAAAAAAGGTTATATATATATATATATATATATATATATATATATATATATATATATATATATATATATATATATATATATATATATATATATATATGCGTAATGCTCTCACGGCAATATATAACATAAAAGTGCAATGTGCTATAACATATGTATTCTAATATATCAATAAAAATCTGTGAACAATCCAAACTCTGATAAAAAACAAGTGGTGAAGAAATCCAATCTAAACCATTCCAAAAAAATGTCCAGTTTTGATATTTAAACTCCTTAGTTCATAAAGTGATGAAGGGAAACATTAAACATGTGTGACTACTTAGTTCATAAACAAAGTGATAGTGAGAAACAGTGTCCCCAAAAATTTCTTTAAAAATTTTTTCTTTGAAAACGGTGATGTGTCCCTCCAGTCAAATGACAATGTTCTTGATGTGGCAAGTGCTCCCCGTCTTCCAATGCATACGTTATATATTTTTTACACTTATATATTTATGAGCATTATCCAGTGCATAAATGGTTGAACAGCGCCAATTCCCCCATTATAGAATTCTATCAGGAGTTTTATACCTGAGCCGATCATTTACTCCAGTTTGCATAACCATTTACCCTTGCCTGTCCCTAAACTCCCTTGGACACACAGCCAGGTTAACTTGTCCAAAATTTCCACAGTCGCTAAGCCCTGCGATGCGATTGAGGTAGTCGCTACACCTGGCAATGCTATTCAGTCGGCCTTTGCACCAGTTATGCCAGCTCAGGCCATGCCCAGTGAGCTTCCTGCTTTTTCCTATTCAGGACCTTCTGTAACCTGGCCTCACCCTACTACTACGTCCATTCAAACTTGTCTAAGAGGCTCAATCTATCCTTTGGATAGACTGTCTCAATCTCATTCAGGCCAGGTGGGGTTTTCAACCTTTCTTTCTGGACTCTCTGCATTCTGCTTGTGTTTCAGCTATCCAGTCTAACTCTTGTGACACGTAACCTTCTAACCAACTTGGTCTCAGAGATCCACTGACCTCTGCCCAGTCTGATGGTCTTCTCATGCCCTTACCCATTCCTAAGAAGCCTTTAGTCCTCAATAAGTCCTCTCCCTACCTTGGTTTTGGTCTCTGAGGATAATCTAAAGTACGAGGTTAGTCAAGTTCTGGATTCCCAGCGCTGTAGAGGCATTCTTCAGTACCTCGTACATTGGAAAGGCTTTGGTCCTGAGGAGAGGTCTTGGATCACTGCATCTGAGATATTTGCACCTCGTCTGTTTAGGAAGTTTCATGGTTTCATCTGGAGTTTCCCTTTAAGCCTGGGCCAAGGTGGGGGAGGGGGAGGGGTACTGTCATGGTTATGCAGTAATCTTTCTCTCTCAGCTTACCTCTCCTCCATGTGTTCACCTTTAGAGGCCAGCCACCCTCACCTGACTGCTTATATAATCTTCCCTCAGCATAGCTCCACCTCAGCCTCTAATTAGGAACACTATATTAACCTGTGCATTGCAAGCCAACCTTGCTGATCAACCATTGTGTGTTTAGCTTTCGTGTGCTACTTGCTGTGTCTCCAACATCTGATTCCAGTTACCGAACTTGGCCTGTTCTCGACTATCCCTCTCTGCTTGTGACCCTGACCTTTGGTGTGTTCTATGTTTATCCTTGTCTGCTAGTCGCCCTGAGCTTGGCTTATCCCTTTACTATCCTTGTTGTTCCAGCCTGCTGCTTCCTTCCTCTTTCTCCTGTAGTCTACTGTGAGCGTGTGCTGTGAGACCCTGGGGGCCGCGACCTGGAGCCAGACTGTAGCGCAGTCCATCCTCACCACTAGAGGCTCTAGTGAACACCTGCTGGCTCTTAGACTCTGCGCCCTGGGGAATCTATGCTCTAGCTCCCAGTGGGATATGTGTTGATGCTCCAGTAGACCTGCTTCCTGAACCTCCCAGAGTTCAATCCGCAGCAGTCAGTCCTAGGGTCCACTACCTTAGCGGTGCACTCCTGACTCCTACAGAATGCATCTGTCACCTGGACTCAGGTGACCTGACAGGTGTGTATTGCTAGAGAGTTTTTTTTTTCTTTTTGGGAGAGTGCATGTGATTAGCACAGGGCCAATCAGCACTGTCCAGACAGAGGGTTTGGGGTCCTGCATCCTGATGGGACAGCCAGTGCAGTATGAAAACTCCTCCTACAAGCTTTAACCAGGCACTGATAGAAGTCACAAGACTGTTATATACTGCTGATGAGAAAAGGTATTTAGCAGTTCATATTTACTAAAATAATTGCATTTCCAAGTTCTGTGTACTGTGGGAGACCAGATATAGTGAGTGCAGAGTCCTGGGTGTAGTAACCATGTAATGTCCAAATAGGAAAGTTTTAGCTACAGCCCAATTACATACAAATACAAATCATCTCAAACTTACCGGGGATCTTCTTTAGGTTAAAATTTGATCTGAATTTTCGTTGGACTAGGGCCCACAATTGTTGTGCAACTATAACAAAAACATATCAGATAAATTACCCATTTAAACGTGTGAGTAGAAAAAAATTGGGGAAATTAAGTAACAGATAACCTTTGATTTGAGAAGGAAGGTTCAAAAAGACAAATATTCTGTGTAGAAAAAAGGTTGAAGTATGAATGAAAAAGATCATCCATGTGTCTCTTAGACTGACAATAAACATATGAACAATTGTAACAAAGAAAATATACAGTGGGGACGGAAAGCATTCAGACCCCCTTAAATTTTTCACTCTTTGTTATATTGCAGCCATTTGCTAAAATCATTTAAGTTCATTTTTTCCTCATTAGTGTACACACAGCACCCTATATTGACAGAAAAACACAGAATTGTTGACATTTTTGCTGATTTATTAAAAAAAGAAAAACTGAAATATCACATGGTCCTAAGTATTCAGACCCTTTGCTCAGTATTTAGTAGAAGCACCCTTTTGATCTAATACAGCCATGAGTCTTTTTGGGAAAGATGCAACAAGTTTTTCACACCTGGATTTGGGGATCCTCTGCCATTCCGCCTTGCAGATCCTCTCCAGTTCTGTCACGTTGGATGGTAAACGTTGGTGGACAGCCATTTTTAGGTCTCTCCAGAGATGCTCAATTGGGTTTAAGTTAGGGCTCTGGCTGGGCCATTCAAGAACAGTCATGGAGTTGTTGTGAAGCCACTCCTTCATTATTTTAGCTGTGTGCTTACAGTCATTGTCTTGTTGGAAGGTAAACCTTCGGCCCAGTCTGAGGTCCTGAGCACTCTGGAGAAGGTTTTCGTCCAGGATATCTCTGTACTTAGCCGCATTCATCTTTCTCTGGATTGCAATCAGTCGTCCTGTCCCTGCAACTGAAAAACACCCCCACAGCATGATGCTGCCACCACCATGCTTCACTGTTGGGACTGTATTGGACAGGTGGTGAGCAGTGCCTGGTTTTCTCCACACATACCGCTTAGATTTAAGGCCAAAAAGTTCTATCTTGGTCTCATCAAACCAGAGAATCTTATTTCTCACCATCTTGGAGTCCTTCAGGTGTTTTTTTTAGCAAACTCACTCCATGCGGGCTTTCATGTGTCTTGCACTGAGGAGAGGAATCCGTCAGGCCACTCTGCCATAAAGCCCAGACTGGTGGAGGGCTGCAATGATGGTTGACTTTCTACAACTTTCTCCCATCTCCCGAC
This sequence comes from Aquarana catesbeiana, assembly GCF_042186555.1. Taxonomy (NCBI): domain Eukaryota; kingdom Metazoa; phylum Chordata; class Amphibia; order Anura; family Ranidae; genus Aquarana; species Aquarana catesbeiana. Next base: position 947,149,682 of record NC_133324.1, on the reverse strand, counting down.
TGCATCTCTGGAGCTCAGCCACAGTGATCTTTGGGTTCTTCTTTACCTCTCTCACCAAGGCTCTTCTACCCCGATAGCTCAGTTTGGCCGGACGGCCAGCTCTAGGAAGGGTTCTGGTCATCCCAAACGTCTTCCATTTAAGGATTATGGAGGCCACTGTGCTCTTAGGAACCTTAAGTGCAGCAGAATTTTTTTGTAACCTTGGCCAGATCTATGCCTTGCTACAATTCTGTCTCTGAGCTCTTCAGGCAGTTCCTTTGACCTCATGATTCTCAATTGCTCTGACATGCACTGTGAGCTGTAAGGTCTTATATAGACAGGTGTGTGGCTTTCCTAATCAAGTCCAACCAGTATAATCAAACACAGCTGGACTCAAATGAAGGTGTAGAACCATCTCAAGGATGATCAGAAGAAATGGACAGCACCTGAGTTAAATATATGAGTGTCACAGCAAAGGGTCTGAATACTTCGGACCATGTGATATTTCAGTTTTTCTTTTTTAATAAATCTGCAAAAATGTCAACAATTCTGTGTTTTTCTGTCACTATGGGGTGCTGTGTGTACAATAATGAGGGGAAAAAATGAACTTTAATGACTTTAGCAAATGGCTGCAATATAACAAAGAGTGAAAAATTTAAGGGGGTCTGAAAACTTTCCGTCCCCACTGTACACTATATTACCAAAAGTATTGGGACACCTGCCTTTACACACACACATGAACTTTTAATGGAGTCTTAGTCCACAGGGTTCAATAATGGATTGGTCCACCCTTTGCAGCTATAACAGCTTCAACTCCTATGGGAAGGCTGTCCACAAGGTTTAGGAGTCTGTCTATGGGAGTGTTTAACCATTCTTCCAGAAGTGCATTTGTGAGGTCAGGCACTAATTTTGGATGAGAAGGCCTGGCTCGCAGTCTCCACTCTAATTCATCCCAAAGGTGTTCTATCGGGTTGAGGTCAGGACTCTGTGCAGGCCAGTCAGGTTCCTCCACCCCAAACTCGCTCATCCATGTCTTTATGGACCTTGCTTTGTGCACTGGTCCCAATCATTTGGTGGAGGGGGGATTATGGTGTGGGGTTGTTTTTCAGAGGTTGGCCTTGGCCCCTTAGTTCCAGTGAGGGGAGCTCTTAGGGCATCAGCATACCAAGACATTTTGGACAATTTCATGCTCCCAACTTTGTGGGAACAGTTTGGGGATGGCCCCTTCCTGTTCCAACATAACTGCACACCCGTGCACAAAGCAAGGTCCATAAAGACATGGATGAGGGGAGTTTGGGGTGGAGGAACTTGACTGGCCTGCACAGAGTCCTGACCTCAACCCTACAAAGCACCTTTGGGATGAATTAGAGGGGAGACTGGGAGCCAGGCCTTATCGTCCAACATCAGTGCCTGACCTCACCAATGAACCGTAGGGTTCAACTCAATGTTGAACCCTACGGACTAAGACTGGGATGCCATTGGGATGCAGGCGTCCCAATACTTTTTGGTAATATAGTGTAAATGCAAATGATAGGCCAAGGTTAAAAAAAACTCAGGTAAATGCAACAAATCTTCTAAAATGTTTTTTATGACCTGACTTTGGTACACAACTAATAAACCCTGGATGATTCTTCTCAGATGAGCCATATAGGTCACCTCCATTACAGTATGTACCAAAGATGGCTTTAAAAACTGTGGTGGAACAGTAATAGATAAGGCTCTTCTCCATGGTCAACACAATCCAAAAGCCCAATGGTGATCTTGCAGTTTAGAAGAGGTATCATTGATATTGTTCCACATAAATTAGCTTTATTCCTCTATCATCTACAGGAAGATTTACAGAGAAAGAATCTGCAAATGGGATGTGACCGGTTACGTCCTGGCAAGGAGCACAGAATGGCAGACAAACCATTATAAACATAACAAAAATAAGACTGGAGGTCTTCGCTGATTTGAAGGAGGTTTGTTACCTACTGATATAACTTTAGAGAAAGGCTGTGAGGAACAAAACATTTTAAATCAGTGTTTACTCAACTTGCTTGGATTAAAAAGTAAATTAACTATCAATGATTGGCAGAGGCGGCTCTAGACTTTGTGAGGTCTTAGGCAAAACTTAGACATGAGGCCCCACTGTATTAAGAGGGTACAGTATAGGGGAGTGGACAGTACAGGGGGTAGGTAAGTGGGGAAAGAAAGAAAGAAAGAAAGAAAGAAAGAAAGAAAGAAAGAAAGAAAGAAAGAAAGAAAGAAAGAAAGAAAGAAAGAAAGAAAGAAAGAAAGAAAGAAAGAAAGAAAGAAAGAAAGAAAGAAAGAAAGAAAGAAAGAAAGAAAGAAAGAAAGAAAGGGGGTGGGGAAAGAATGAAGGAAAGAGAAAGAAAGAGACAAAAAGAATGGAAAGAAAGAGAGGGGGAAGGAGGAAGAAGGGAAGGAAGAGCATCCCCTACATCAGTGTACTCACTGGGAGGCAGGAGGGACTGGATGGATGGATGGATGGATCAGACTCCCCTTTTCCTTTTCCTGGGCTTCAGCTTGAATCTTCCCGCCCACACATCCCCTTCTCTGAGGCAGAACAGAAAACACTGCCGAGGAGAGTGGGTGGGGCAGACACAAGAGGAGGGGGCGGGAGGAGGAGGAGCAGAAGCTCTCTCTCCTCTTCTGTTTGGCTGTGCGGGCAGCAGGGGGAGGGGGGAGATCTGTCAGAGCTCTGCTGAGCGGCTCTCCCTGTCTGTGATCCGGAGATGTTATGTGAGCTCCGATCACACGTCTCACTTGCCGCCTGTTATCTCTCCCTGTAGCAGAGCGAGGGGACTCAGGACGGAGATCTCTGCTGCTGAATGAGGCGGCTCTCTAATTAGGTAAACTAGCCAGCTGTGCGAGGCCCCTATGACTGCGAAGCCTGAGGCCACCGCCTATTTCGCCTAATTAGAGAGCCGCCTCTGATGATCGGTAAAGACATTCATCCTAATTTTTTTTGCAACAATTGGTAAATAATGGATTTTTAATTGGTGTTTTCAAGTAGGTTTGAATTGTACAGGACCAAGAAAGGCATTTCTCTGGACTTTTCTAACATACTCTAATGCCCCATACACACGATCGGATTGTTGGCCAACAAAACTGTGGGCGTTGGCTCAAACTTGTCTTGCATACACATGGTCACACAAATATTGTCCAACAATTATGAACGTAGTGACGTACTAGACGTACTACGTGGTTTTTCAGCTCTTTAGCGCCACCCTTTGGGCTCCTTCTGCTAATTTTGTGTTAGAAGTTTGCTGAGTGTTGATTCGTGCTTTTCTTTTTGCGTTTTTCATTTAGCGCTTTTCAGTTTGCGCTTTTCATTTCGTGCTTTTCAGTTAGTTTCTGAACGGCCGTTCGTCAACCAGACATGTTGCGGAATCGGAGGCGATAACGTTTTATTTGATTTGGTATATTTTCTAATGCATAAAATGCACTTTTTGGTTGAGCACTATTGGCAGATATCATGTCTAATTTTATTTGTTTTCTTTTTTTAATGCACAATAAAAACATTATGGAGAATAATACTTGGCTATGTGTTTTACTTCAAATGACAGTTTGGGAGTAGGCAGTTACATTTAAAAAGATACAATGTAAAATTGACAAGGGACACCAACATAGTTGTATCTTTGATCTTAAAAACTGCAGAATAATGGTGTTGTGGTAACTTGCCCCCCCCCCCCCCAAAAAAAAAACAAAACATAATAATATTATTCTTGATATCACTAGAAAAAAAAAAGCCTTTGAAAATTTGTTTGTAATAACTCCATCAGTATCACCGGCAAAGCAGCTTCATTATTATCCCATTAAAGAAAAAAAGAATTGTGCGCTGCATTTTGAGATTTCATAATTTGCCGCGTCTCGAATGTTAATTCTCCATTACGAAAGCTAGTTTACAAGACTGACCGCTTCTGCTTCCGAGCATGTGTGTTTGTACTTTGGACTTTTGTCCAACAGACTTGTGTACACACGATCGGAAAGTCCGACAACACACATTTGTTGGCGGAAAGTTTGAGAACATGCTAACCAACATTTGTTGGTGGGAAGTCTGACAACAATTGTCCGATAGAGCGTACACATGGTCGGACATACCACCAACAACCTCACATCCAACATTTCCCATCGGAAAGTCCAATTTTGTTTACGGGGCTTTACAGACCTCATAAGTAAAATGTTTGAGCCACAACCAGGGTTACAGCATGTCTGGGGTAGCAGGGTCACAGGGGACAAAAAGGCACAAACATTTACTGAACAGAATACCTTTTTGTTGATATAACTAATCGTTCTAATCAAGTGCAACCAAAAAGACAATAATAAATTATTTTTTAAAAATGACCCTAAATTTCCAGATAATCTAGAACAGCTTTTCTCAAACTTTTTACTCCAGAGGAAACCTTGAACTAATTTTCAGGTCTTGAGGATCCCCTGCTAAAACCTATTCATTGGAGGTCAATAGAGAAAAGTCACGTTATATTGGAGACCTTTAGAAAGAATTTACAGTGGTGGTCAGAATTCCACCCTTAAGCCTCGTACACAAGATAAGATTTTTGGCAGGGAATTGTGTGATGACAGACTGTTGGCCTAAAATCCAACCGTTAGTATGCTCCTTCTGACAATTGTTGTCCAACTTTCAGCCAACAAATGTTGGATGACAGGCTAGTAAATTTTTGGCGGACAACAGTCTGTTGTCTGATTTTTGTATCGTCTGTACACAAGTCTATCACACAAAAGTCCAAAGTACAAACACGCATGCTCAGAATCGATGCTCATCAAACATGAAATTAGCAGAAGGCGCCCAAAATGGTGGCACTCAAGGGCTGAAATTTCTCGTAGTACATCACTACATTCGTGTTTGTTGGCCTGACAATTGTGTGGTGTTAGTATGCAAGACAAGTACCTGGCACACGCCCTTTGGACAAAAATCAGACGCTCGGTTGGCCAACAATCATACCGTGTGTACGAGGCTTTAAAAAGAGCTAAAAAGATCATTATTGTCTAGCAGCTGACCCCACCAAGTGGCATAGGCTCCATGACTATGCAGGTACCATTAAGTAGGAGGTCAATCAGCCACAGCTCATCGGACCCCTAGCAACAGCTGGAAGAACCCTAAGGTTTCACAGAACCCTGGGTGAGAAAAACTGATCTAGGAGGATGTCTGGAACTTTGGGGACTTAGTAGATAAACCCAGTAAAACTATTGGGGATGAGGGTTGTAAGTTTATTGAGAAGAGTCATAAGGTTCTGTAGGTCAAGCAATATGGAAGCAATTACTTTTTTTTTCTCGACAGCTGATGTCCATCCTGGAGAAAATATCATGGATGGGCAGAATAGCAGCGATGAACAAGACTTTGCTCCCTAAGTTACTTTACCTTTTCAGGGTGCTTCCTGTTCCTGTGTCCCTTTATATTTTATGCAAAATACCAACCAAATTGTTCTCTTCATTCCTCCCATGACCATCTACTCTCTATCTCCCTTGTCACCTCCTCCCATGCTCGCCTCCAGGACTTTTCCTGAGCCTCTTCCATCCTCTGGAACTCCCTACCCCAATCTGTCCGGCTATCTCCTACTATGTCCATTTGACAGACCTAGCCGGGAGAGAGACTTTTGGAGGGGACTGAATGCTAGCCTCTTGCCGATCGATCGTGGGCCCTGGCATTTGGGGGAACGGTGCTCTTTGTGAGCTGTATGCCTGGGGACCCTTGAGGTGGTATTACTGTGGATTCGGGTCCTGGTCCCCCAGGACACACAGACTCTGGGGACCCTGGATTTGCCATATTAGAAATACTGGCTGATTCATAATGCTGGGACAAATACTGTTAGAAGATGCTGATGTCAATTCCAGCCACCTGTCTGTCTGTTGCCTGCTAGAATGTGTATTGTAAATAAGTCTAGTATGGGATCTAAGAGTCATTAGATCCCCATTGTTGTTTGTGTTAATTAACTCTGCTATTGTGTTGATTTGTGGTAATGTTGATTGGGTTTTCTGAGCTACAAGACGGCCAGTCTGGCCTAAAAGTCATGTCTGAGTCATCTAGGCTGTCTAAAGGGATTAGTTAATTAGCCCATGTTAATTAGGTTTCTGGTCACAGGTGTATGTTCAGAGTAATATGACCAGGAGGTATACACCTCCTCTTTTACTGTATAAAAGAGCCTGTATTCCTTTCAATAAATGAGATTCCTGGTTGAACTTACATACAGCCTGCCTGGTGTTTGTTCTGAGCTACACAACTGGATTAGAACGGCACATAGCTGTAGTTCTAATCCCGGAGCATCGGATGACTGAACCATCAGATGTTGCGATCTGCAATCTGATTCTATAGCCGCAGAGGAGTGTCGGGAGAGTGGAACCGAGCGAGCAGGGGCTCGTTACATTGGTTGGCAGCCGTGGGATTTGCTCTCCAGTTACTGGGACACTCCAAACCAGCCTGCAGGAGAGCCACGCTGAAAGACTTACTTGAGAGCCATGGAGGGAATGGTGGGATCGTGCTTCCTTGCTGTGAACACATCCAAACCATCACCTGGATCCAAGGTCCAGATAGCAGGAGAGGAGAGGTACAGATACCAGCCACCATGGAAGAGGAATTCAGAAGGAGGTTGCGAGAGATGCAGATACAGCACAGAGGACCAGTATCAGAGCAGGTCCTGCTAGGATGGTTTGATTCTATCTGCTGCAAACTTTGCAAGGAAGCGCTAGCCCGTGAGCAGCAAAACCAGGGAAAAGTTCTCCCCTCCATCCATGTAAGGTACTGGTCGCAGTATGAAGTGCGAATGCTGTTATTGGGGGAACAGCCTAGCCAGGAGTGGATAGCTGAGTTAAGCAGGCTGATCCAGGCAGAAATGCAGTTGGACGAGAGCTACAGAGCCCTCCAGTGGTATGTAGCCCAAGTGTGCCCGTGGACAGCGGATGACAGCCCCACAGAAGGCTTTGACTACGATGGCCTGGGATTGTTGTACTGGAGGCTGTACAGGGACCCTGACTTTGGGAGTGATCGGGAGTGGCGTTTGGAGGAAATAATGGAGCACAGAGAGCGAAGACTGAATGTCTCGGAAGTGCACTGGGCAGAGGAAGATTTGGAGTTTCTGGCCATTCAGGAATGGGAGCTTGAGATGCCCTACAGACAGCTGCTAGACTCCGCTCAGCAGCAGGGTGGGGCTCCCTTTGCCTGGGACTATCAGGAAATACCAGTTGACAACTCTGAAATCCTGGCTGAAGAGTCGACAATGTGGCAGAGTAACAATGTGCTTTGCCAACCTGCCCCCACAGCTAGGGAGACGGAGGTCTTATAGTGGATGCAGCAAGTGCTGACTGACCTTGATGATCCTGTTTCTGCATGGGATGATCTTGGATGGAGGAATGTGCCTGTCCAGCAGCATGCCAGAGAATCGGCAGTGGAAAATCTGAAGATTGCCGTCCCCAAACCTATACCAAAGTGCTGACATCAGGGCAGAGCTCTGCTAACCTCTGCCCAGCACTGATAGCATCTTCTGGGTTCCACGGAGAGGAGATGGTGAACCTTTATCCCCAGACACCAGTTGCAGAGACAGGGGATTTGATAGACTTTTCTGCTGAGGAAGAACAACCTGGTGAGCCTCCAGCAGAAGAAGAGCTGTTATTAGGGCCAAACTTCACTGTGCTCTGCCCAGCACCAACAGAAGTATCTGTGAAGTTACAAGGAACTTCCCCAGCTGAAGCGCTGGCAACCGGACAGAAGGTCCAAGATCTCTTCCCTACACCTGCGGCGGTTCTGGAGGCTCAGGGTGAGAAGGAGGTGGTCACTTCCCAGCAGCAGATCAGGATACAGGGGGAGAAGGGAGAGGAGGTGTTCGTCGTCCCTCCCCAACAGTTGGCCAGGGTGGAAGAAGTGGTCTTTCCTCCCCAGCAAAGATCCATGCACCTGGGAGACAGTACCACAGACATATCATCCCAACATCCAGATGAGGGAATGGAAAAGGAAGCAGCCGGATCACCTCCCCAATGGCAGCTACACAGCTTGGGAGTGGAGGAAGCCAGCCTCCTGCCCCAACGGTTAGCTGGAGCGGAGGATGCGGAGCCCCCAGCAGAAGTGCTGGCAACAGGGCAGAGTGCTACCAACTTCTGCCCAGCACCGGCAACAACTACAGAGTTCCAGGGAGGTGGGGCAGTCGGCCTCCCTCCCCAACAGTTAGCCGGAGCAGATGGTGTGGGGTTTCCAGCAGAAGGGCTGGCAACAGGGCAGAGTACCGCTGGACTCTGCCCTCAACTAACAGAGGATGGATTTCCTGTGAAGGTGGATGGGACTTCGGTCTCCACCTGTGTACCCCAGGGATGCTGGGCAGTCAGCCCAGATCCCCAACAGCATGACGGAGTGAGCCCAGACACCCTGTCTTCTCTCCAGCGGCAGAAAGCACTCCAGGGAGAAGGGCCAATCCAGGCCTCTCCCCAGCAGCAGATATGTTCTCTGAGAGAGGCAGAGGTTGGCTGGGTGAGTAATGTTTTGTTTGGAACAATTTGTTTGGGGTACTGTGTGGGTACAGGCATTAGAGGACTGGAACTACTGACTAACTTCGGAGTCAACCCGTCTTGGGTCTCCTCCTGTGTTAGTCTCCTGCCGAAAGGGGAGAAATGTGACAGAACTATCCGGAAGAGAGACTTTTGGAGGGGACTGAATGCTAGCCTCTTGCCGATCGATCATGGGCCCTGGCATTTGGGGGAAAGGTGCTCTTTGTGAGCTGTATGCCTGGGGACCCTTGAGCTGGTATTACTGTGGATTCGGGTCCTGGTCCCCCAGGACACACAGACTCTGGGGACCCTGGATTTGCCATATTAGAAATACTGGCTGATTCATAATGCTGGGACAAATACTGTTAGGAGATGCTGATGTCAATTCCAGCCACCTGTCTGTCTGTTGCCTGCTAGAATGTGTATTGTAAATAAGTCTCTAGTATGGGATCTAAGAGTCATTAGATCCCCATTGTTGTTTGTGTTAATTAACTCTGCTATTGTGATAATGTTGATTGGGTTTTCTGAGCTACAAGACGGCCAGTCTGGCCTAAAAGTCATGTCTGAGTCATCTAGGCTGTCTAAAGGGATTAGTTAATAAGCCCATGTTAATTAGGTTTCTAGTCACTGGTGTATGTTGATATGAGCAAGAGGTATACACCTCCTCTTTTACTGTATAAAAGAGCCTGCATTCCTTGCAATAAATGAGATTCCTGGTTGAACTTACATACAGCCTGCCTGGTGTTCTGAGCTACACAACTGGATTAGAACGGCACATAGCTGTAGTTCTAATCCCAGAGCATCGGATGACTGAACCATCAGATGTTGCGATCTGCAATCTGATTCTGTAGCCGCAGAGGAGTGTTGGGAGAGTGGAACCAAGCGAGCAGGGGCTCGTTACAGTCCACTTTTAGGCGATCCCTGAAAACCCATCTGTTCAGAGAAGCCTATCCCACTTCCACCTTACAACTGTATTTCCACTATCTCCATCAGGTCATCCCCCACAGTTATTACCTTTGGTATTATTTGACCCCTGTTGGCTCTAATGAGCAGGGCTCTCTGATTCCTCCTGTATTGAATAATATTGTAACTGTGCTGTCTGCCTCCATGTTGTAAAGTCCTACGCAAACTGTTGGCGCTATATAAATCTTGTATAATAATAATCCAACGAGCAGTTTTGTGGGTTATCTGGCTTGACTCCAAATACTTTCTTTTCCATCAAAAGGACTAGCACTTCCTAATATTATGATGTATTACCCAGTAGCACAATTAGCTCTATTAACCTCTTAGCATGCATCCAGCAATGTTCCTTTGTGGGTCAGCATTGAAGCATGCCTGATAGCACCAATGGTAATAGATACTATCCTTTGGAACTCCCTTGCTTTATGCAAGCACATTACTAACCCAATACTTACACATTCCCTTCTAAAACTTCTTCTCAAAAAATATGTGGAAGCCCTTTTGCAACCATAGTGAATAAATCTTCTTCCTCCCCAGGATATAATGAACCTGGTAGAACAAGGCAGTGCTATGTAGTTTGTACAACTGAAAGTAGAACTAAACCCATCAATTTTAAAGTGGTTGTAAACCTCACACATGAAATATGCACAAAGCATATCCCTTTATAGTGTGTACTTGTCTCAAGCCAGAGCAATAAGTAATTTCTGTCCACTCACTCCTTCCTCTGCTATCAGAATGAGTCACTTCTGACAAGTTTTCCTGACACCAAGGGAAAAGTGGGGACAGGGGAGGGACCTCCAGCTGATTGACAACCTCTGTTCTGTTCCTGTGTGCTGTGTGGAGGGGGGTGTGTCCCTTCCTACCAATCAGCTTTTTAGAGCTGAGAGATCCTGTGCAAATTCTGCACTTTGAATGCATGTATAGGACAGATGGCTATAGATAAACAGGTGCAACTTATATAGGAGGATTTGTTTAATCTCTGTGTATCACCTGAGGTCAGTCACTTCACTGGATATATGTGAGGGTTTACAACCACTTTTCCTAAAACAGTTACATTCAAAGCATGCTATGAAATATAATTATGACAGCTGGTTGTGCGCTCAACTGAACTATCAAGGCTATTAAAATTCCTTATAACTAATAAGTAGAACCTCAGAAACTGCAGATCTAACACAATTGCGGCCCATACATTAGGGGCACACGGGCGCCGCCCCCCCATCCATGCATCTGGCCCCCCTAATCTACATACAGGGACGCCAGACGCATGGATTCCATTGGAGGGGGTGTGTTTTTTTTTTTTAAGCATGTGATTAGAGCCAGAGGCTCTAATAGGCTTCAAAAAAGGGTGGGCTCTGGGCGCAGCCCGAAGCCCACCCAGTTGTGTGATGATAGCGAATGAATATTAGTTATCACCACACTGATCCTCCTCCCCGCCAATCAGGACGCGGTTCTGAGAACCGTCACCCGATTGGCTGAAAGGACAGGCAATCCTATTGGATGCCTAACAGGAGAAGAGAAGAGATGCACAGCGGAAGCTGCTGTTATCTAGGAGAGGAAGACAGGAGTCATTGCCTGACCCACAGCTAGCTGCCCGTCAACTGCTGCCTGACCCACGGCTCGCTGTCCGTCACCCGATGCCTGACCCACAGCTCACCACCTGTCACCCGATGCCTGACCCACAGCTCGCCGCCCGTCACCGATGCTTGACCCACAGCTCACCGCCCCTCACCCAATGCCTGACCCACAGCTCGCCACCTGTCACCCGATGCCTGACCCACAGCTCACCATCCGTCACCCGATGCCTGACCCACAGCTTGCCGCCTGTCACCCGATGCCTGACCACAAGGACGTCACCCGATGCCTGATCCACAACTCGCCATCCGTCACCCAATGCCTGACCCACAGCTCGCCGCCTGTTACCCGATGCCTTACCCACAGCTCGCCTCCCGTCACCCAATGCCTGACCCACAGCTTGCTGCCTGTCACCCGATGCTTGACTCACAGCATGCTACCCGTCACCCGATGCCTGACCCACAGCTCGCCGCCCGTCACCCGATGCTTGACCCACAGCTCGCTGCCTGTCACCCGATGCCTGACCAACAGTTCACCGCCCATCACCCGATGCCTGACTTACAGCTTGTCGCCCATCACCCGATGCCTGACCCACAGCTCGCCGCCTGTCACCTAATGCCTGACCCACAGCTCGCCGCCCCTCACCCAATGCCTGACCCACAGCTCGCTGCCCGTCACCCGACGCCTGACCCACAGCTCCCTGCCCGTCACCCGATGCCTGACCCACAGCTCCCTGCCCGTCACCCGATGCCTGACCCACAGCTTGCCGCCTGTCACCCAATGCCTGACCAACAGCTCGCCACCCCTCACCCACTACCTGACCCACAGCTCGCTGCCCGTCACCCGATGCCTGACCCACAGCTCACTGTCTGTCTCCCGATGCCTGACCCACAGCCTGTCACCCGCTACCTAGATGGGGTAAGTTCCGGACAGACCGGCAGACAGCGAGCGGGTGCTGGTTAAGTGCCTCTGGCCGCCCAGGGCAGGGCCAGTACAAGGCAGGGGTGGAAGGGGCACGTGCCCTGGGCGCTACCATTTGCTATAGGGGGGGGGGCGCAGCCTGCAGGTGACGTTCTGCCACGCCCGCCGCCCGCCAATGTGTACAATAATACAACAGTCCAGTGCATTTACAGTCCCCAGCGGCACTGTACAAATTGCCTTTGTGTGCTCCTGCATCCTCCCTTCCCTCAGCACAAACTACACTGTTACAGTTTACTCCCCTATGGAGGAGTGCCGTAGTCCCTGCCAGCGCCGTGACGTCACACACGGCCGGAGGTGAGGTGGGAGGATGCAGAGGAGCGCAGGGAGGCGGGAGCTGTGTCGGCGCGCTGTCACCTCAAGGAGCGAGCGAGCGAGCCGTGCTGAGCTGAGCTGAGCTGAGCTGAGCTGAGCTGAGGAGAGGAGAGGAGCTGCTGCCTGCCTAGCTGGCTGGCTGGCAGGCAGGCTCTAGTAGCTGCTGCTGGATTCAATCTGGAAGGAAGCGAAGGTAGAAGATTGCAGTGCCCGTGTGTGCCACTGCCAGTGTTCTGACTCAGATCTTCAGCAGTGGTGGTCACTGGTCATTAACCTCGCCTCAGCCTCAGATTTATTAATCTGTTTTTAGTGTTTACTTACACAAGTTCAGAACTTCTGAGTCTGAACTTGTGTAAGTAAACACTAAAAAACAGATTAATAAATGGCTGGATTGGGGGAGGGGAGGAGGCTGAGGCGAGGTTAATGACCAATGACCACCGCTGCTGTTTAACCACTTAACAACCGGCCCATAGCCGAATGACGGCTACAGGGCGGTTGCTTAACTCTGGGAGGACGTACTATGACGTCCTCCCAGAATTCCCCTCTCGCAGCGCTGTGGGCTGGATGTGTAGTGCCCACAGCGCTGCTCAGTGACATCCAGCCATCCATCCATGCTCAGCCATCCCTAATGCTCTGCAATGCCCCACAATACTCTGCAATGCCCCAGAATACTGTGCAATACTCTGCAATGTCCCACAACACCCCGCAATACTCTGCAATACCCCGCAACACTGTGCAGTACTCTGCAATACCCCGCAATACTCTGCAATACCCCACAACACTGTGCAGTACTCTGCAATACCCCACAATACTGTGCAATACCCAGATATACTCTGTGATACTCGGCGATACCCCGCCATACTCTGCAATACCCCGCAACACTGTGCAATACTCTGCAATACCCCACAATACTGTGCAATACTCTGCAACACCCTGCAACACTGTGCAATACTCTGCAATACCCCACAATACTGTGCAATACTCTGCAATACCCCACAATACTCTGCAATACCCCACAATACTCTGCAATACCCTGCAATACCCCACAATACCGTGCAATACCCCACAATACTGTGCAATACCCTGCAATACCCCACAATACTGTGCAATACTCTGCAATACCCCACAATACTGTGCAATACCCTGCAACACTGTGCAATACTGTGCAATACTCTGCAACACTGTGCAATACTCTGCAATACCCCACAATACTGTGCAATACTCTGCAACACCCTGCAACACTGTGCAATACTGTGCAATACTCCACAATACTGTGCAATACTCTGCAACACCCTGCAACACTGTGCAATAGTCTGCAATACCCCACAATACTGTGCAATACTGTGCAATACTCTGCAACACCCTGCAACACTGTGCAATACTCTGCAATACCCCACAATACTGTGCAATACTCTACAATACCCCACAATACTGTGCAATACTCTGCAATACCCCACAATACTGTGCAATACCCCGCAATACCCCACAATACCCCACAATACCCCGCAATACCCAGCAATACTCTGCAATACTTTGCAATACCATGCAATACCCTGCAATACCCTCTGATACTCGGCGATACCCTGCCGTACTCTGTAATACCCTGCCATACTCTGCAATACCCCGCCATACTCTGCAATACTCTGTGATACCCAGCCATACCCTTCCATATCCAGCCATAGTCTGCAATACTCGGTGATACCCAGCCATGCTCAGTTATACCCAGCCATGCTCGGCCTCTGTTTGTGGCCAGGCTGTGGAAGTCTCACACATGTGGTATCGCCGTACTCAGGAGGAGTAGGAGAATCTATTTTGGGGTGTCATTTTTGGTATGTACATGTTATGTGTTAGAAATATTGTATAAATGGACAACTTTGTGTTAAAAAAAAAATGCATTTTAACCACTTCCCACCCGCCGGTTGTCATACGACGTCCTTGACTTTGTGCGGGGATATCTGAATGAAAAACGGGGGGGGGGGGGGTGCAGTTTGCCATCTTCGCCCTGGGCACCAAATGGCCTTGTCCCAGCACTGGCCCAGGGGGAGGGGGTTGTTTGCTGCCCCCCCCCAAAAAAAAACACCAGCTGCCACTGATCAAACAGTAGTTAAGATGGCAGCTTCATTGGATATAGTTCCTCTTTAATTACTAGACAGGGGCTTTACAATTTCTCCTCTATGCAATCCACCCAGCCCCATGCCCCTCCAATGGAACTGCTTCATTATTTGCAAATTCACAAACACGCAGCCTAAAGCACACTGACTCCCTGCTGGCTCTTACTGCTTTCTAACTTATAAATCTCCATGACCCATGTTCAAAAAGGTATTTTTTCCACAAATCCCACAAATAGAGCTTTCTTTTGGTGGTATTTGATCACCTCTGTTGTTTTTATTTTTTGCTAAACAAACTAAAAAAGACGACATTTTTGAAAAAAAAAAATTTTTTCTTAGTTTCTGTTATAAAATTTTATTTTCTCCTTCACGGACAGGCACTGATGAGTTGGCACTGATAAGGTGGCACTGATGGGCACTGATGAGGAGGCACTGATATGTAGAATTGATGGGCACTGATAGGCGGCACTGACATGCAGCACTGATGGGCACCGATAGGTGGCACTGATATGCAGCACTGATTGGCACTGACAGGCGGCACTGGGCACTGACAGGTGGCACTGATGGGCAGCACTAATTGGGCAGGTACTGACAGGTGTTAATGCTGGGCACTGATTGGCACTGTGATGGACACTGATTGGCACTATAGGGGGCACTGATTTGCACTGTGGTGGGCACTGATTGGCACTTTATTGGGCACTGGCAGGAGGTTATGATGGGGCACTGACTGGGCACCGATTGGCAGTTTATTGGTACATTTGATGGGGGCTGTGCTGATAATCAGTGTGCTGATTATCAGCACAGACCCCCTCTGACAGGGAGAGCCGCCAATCAGCTCTCCCTGTCAGTGCAAACTGAGGGATGCCATTTATGGCACTTCCTGGTTCACGCGATGATCAGCTGTGATTGGTCACGTGGTAAGAAGTCTCTGTCAGAGGCTTCTTATCACAATCGGAGATGCGGGGTGTCAGACTGACACACCGCACTCATGATCGCTGTGCTGTGTGCCGCCATGTTATCCTGCTGGACGTCATATGACGCCCAGTCAGGATAACAGAACCACTTCCCGACCGTCAATCTGTTGTAGGCTGGGCGGGAAATGGTTAAATCTGATTTTTTTTGCTTTTCACATTTAATTTTAATAAAATGCTTTTGGAGTAAAAATCTAAAGATAGTTTTCTATTTAAGATACATTAATAATTTATTTTATTCAGCATGAAATGGAGCTTAGTTCTGTAGCATGAGGCTGTATATTCTGCAATATTTAAATTTTTGGTAAACTCATTTAATGAATCCAAGCTCTGCAAGCTGAGATAACATGAACTGCATTGATGCATTCGCACAATGTCACAGTAACCATGAGATAAAATAAAGTTCAGGAATATTCCTTTATCCCATTTGTTTTGCAAATCTATGTACACTACAAACTGTATGATTGAATTGGTTCTGATATCGCGGTTTTAAGCTTAAAGGGGTTGTAAACCCTCATGTTTTTTCACCTTAATACATCCTATGCATTAAGGTAAAAAAAAACCTGGAAGTGACCGGCCCCCCAGCCCTCCCGTTTTACTTACCTGAGCCTTGGAACTTGACCCACGGGGACGTGCCGTCTTTCTGCTCGGGGTTGTCGGCTCTTGATTGGATAGATTGATAGCAGCGCAGCCATTGGCTCCGGCTACTGTCAATCAAATCCAATGACGAGGGCGCCGGGGGGTGGGGCCGAGTCCTGCATTCGGTCTCTATGGACGCCTAATGCTGGACTCGGGAGAGTGCCCGCAAGGTAATCCCCCGGGAGAGCACTTCACCCAGGGGGTTATCTGATGTGGGGAGGAGCCACAGGAGATGCTGGGGGACCCCAGAAGACCAGGTTCGGGGCCACTCTGTGCAAAACGAGCTACACAGTGGAGGTAAGTATGATATGTTTGTTATTAAAAAAAAAAAAACCCTTACAATCACTTTAATATTCTTCATTTTGTTTGCAAATATTAAAGATTCTAACTACCAGCAAGAATAAGTCCTTACATTTAAAGAGCATCTGTCATTTCAGATCCATCATGGCAGCTCCTGTTAGCGGGCATCCACTCACCTGCTGATGCCACGTCCCTCACCTTGTTGTGTCCCTGCCGCATCACCAGCCGTCCCATTAAAGTGAATGGGACTGTCGGTGGGTCAACAGAGGGTCAGAGGAGGAGCGGCTGTGGGGCAGAGATTACAGTTGCTCTTTAAAAATGATGATTTAAATCAAGCCTTGTTACAAGTGATTTAAATCAACTTGATTTCAATCAAATCCACCCTGTTGGTGGGCTTTCCCTAGAGTCAAGCATTTCTGGACCAGAGTCTGTCAATTAATATACTACACTGGGGGCCATAGCCTCCCAGAGAATCCATATGAAGCCTTACTCAACCAATGGGGTGTACCACTAATTAATTTAGACTTACATTTTTTATTTTCACAGCAGTCAAACTGAAATGGGAAAACACTGTTATTTTTACAGCAGGAGAGGAGAATCAGGAGTTGACAGGCAGGAAGGGGAGGGGGAGGGGGAGGAGGACAGAGGGAGACACAGAAGAGCAGGCTGCGG
Organism: Aquarana catesbeiana; assembly: GCF_042186555.1. Classification (NCBI taxonomy): domain Eukaryota; kingdom Metazoa; phylum Chordata; class Amphibia; order Anura; family Ranidae; genus Aquarana; species Aquarana catesbeiana. Next base: position 947,132,695 of record NC_133324.1, on the reverse strand, counting down.
ATCACGGTGGCATGTAAACTGACCACGGTGTCAGGGCTCAGCAGCCATGATACACCGTGATCAGTTTGCATAGGAAAACTGGCAGGATCAGTGCCAGAAACTGGCAGGATCAGTGAGGTAATTCAGCTGATACATAGTTACATAGTTAGTAGGGTTGAATAAAGATACCAGTCCATCCTGAGTGCATGTCTACAATTGTCCCTATCCCTGTACATTGTGTTTTATTAAGATGCTTATCTATTATTATTATTTATTTAGGGTACCCATATAGCGCAGTCAATTTATGCAGCACTCTACACATACATCGCACACTCACATCAGTCCCTACCCTCAAGGAGCCCACAATCCAAGGTCCCCAACTCACATTCATATACTGGGGCAAAAAAAAAAATTGGACAGAAGCCAATTAAACTTACCAGCATGTCTTTGGCGTGTGGGAGGAAACCAGAGTACCCAGAGGAAACCCACACAGGCACAGGGAGAACATGCAAACTCCAGGCAGGTAGTGTTGTGGTTGGGTTTCAAACCAGCGACCCTTTTTACTGCTAGGTGAGAGTGCTAGCCACTACACCACTGTGCCGCAACACAGGATACAGGGGGCCAAATTACACAGCGCAAGCACTGTGCTGTATAAAATGCTTTAAAGGAACAGGATCCATTTTTTTTTTTTTTTTAGGTTAAGTGCTTTAATGCAGAGAACACATTAAAGCGGAGTTTCACCCGAAAATGGAACTTCCGCTTTAAGGGACGGTGACCCCCTGACATGCCACATTTGGCATGTCATTTTTTGGGGGGGGGGGGGGGGGGGGAGCGGAAACCCTCTTTTTAGAGGGTTCCAGCTCCCACTTCCTCCCAGGGAAATGCAGGCGCCGGAAGTCAGTTCACCTCTCCCCCCTCCCTCTCGGCAATCATCTTGGACACGTCACAGGTCCCACATGATTGCCCGGCCAGTCACAGCGCGCCGCTTGGCACATTCATGCAATACTGTATGGTCATGCAATACTGTACCCAAACAAAATCTGCGTCCTTTTTTTTTTTTCTATTCCATTTTATTTTATTATATTCTTTAAGAAACAGTCTAAGTATGCCATCTTATTTATACCTTACTGTAGTCATTTCAATATGTTTCCATTTCAAATTCAAATTCATTTTCAAATTTATTTTTGAATTCAAGCAATTTGTTTTGTAATAATTTTTCTTTGGATTTGTTTATTATTGAGATTTGGAAATTGGGATACATCTGAAAAACTAAAATTTTGTTCAAATTTTGATTTGTAATGAAACAAATTGCACGTTTCTAGTCAGCTTTTTGTGGTTTAGTTAAAAAAAAAAAAACAAACAAAAAAACCAATCTTATGTGTTTTTACTCCTTGAAGGGAGAATATTGATTGTGGAGATTCTGTGCACCTATGGCCAGCTGTTGCATGTTAGCCTGGAGAGTGTAATTTCTTTTCATTTGCAGCATTTGTTATAATGCGGTCATTGGCCCAACTGTAACGAGCCATCATACTATGATGCAGAGTGCTATCTGTAGATGTCACGTCAGCTTATTTTGTCACCTGATGGTGTTGGTCTTGATTCCTGAGCAGTGTCTGTAGCTCCAAGCCCCGCCTCCACAGTGACGCTGGGTTTGTTCACATCCGTATAATAAGCCAATAACTCTACATCTCGCTCAAACTTGTGACCCTCCACCAGTGACACCTACAAAAGGTAAAATAACATAATTGTAATTATAAATAGCACATTTGCTGCCGTGGTAAATCCATCATCTTCACTATATGGGGGGGGGGGGGGGTGGTGGTGGCATGAACACATGAGAACACTGCAAAATTATAACAAAGGAGCTCTTTTTCGAACCCAATTTGCCATTTTCTTTCACAACATACATACAAGACTTCATGGTTTATTGACACTTTTCAACCCCGACAGCATTTATTAGAAGTAGGTGCCCCACTCACCTTGCCACTGGTCTTGTCATTATCTGTGTATTCCAGGGGGGTGATGTTGCAGTTGGACTCGATCTTGGCGATCCCATACGCAGATTGGAACTGAGCATTCAGACTGTACGGGATCCCACTAATCGGCACCTGCGGACGTGTGGCTGTTATGCTGACATTGTGATCTGGAAGAGATAAAATGCAGAGTCATTCAATGTTTCATATTTTGATACATTTCGATCTATTAAAAGTGAACTTCATCTGACCTAAAATGTTTCTAGCTTTATTCAAGCTCCTTGGATCCAGGCTGTGAAAAAAGACCTTGACTTCCTTCCAAGTCAAATTAAATCCCCCTTCTAAGCGCCCACTAGCCCACAAATTAAAAGGGACGTACCTGTACGCCCATTTGCCCACCGCTGCCATTGTGCCAATGCATATCAGCGGTCGGCGGTCGGCAAGTGCTTAAACCGGATCTTGACTGCATCTGAGGACCACAAACCAAACACACAATTTAATTCATTTTTAATATTCAAAGTAAACTTCCCCAATCCATCCATGTCTCCGTGCTTTATTTTTTTGAGAAATCACTTTTAAAAAACAACCCTCTACCATTTCTTGCCGGGTCCCATTTTGAGTAAGGGCAAATGATTTATGTAGCATTAACTTCCTAGAATCTATCTGCCCTTAGCTCAAGCATGCATGCAGGAGGGTGTGCTTAGCTGAGTAAACCCCTCCTCCCCACCTGAAGGCTGCTGGGATTTATGACATAATTTGCCTAGGTAAGAAACCAGGAAGTAAGTGAAGAAATGTAGAAAAAAAAGTTTAAAACAAGTAAATATGATATGCTTTCCTATCTATTTACTACTGCTAGCAGCATGAGGATTAAAAATAATCAGTGTTGATTAGGAGTTCCACTTTAACAACCTGCCGTCCGCGATATAGCCGAAAGATGGCTGCAGCACGAACCTAATTTGCCGGGAGGCAAATTGAGAGACTCGGCTGATCACAGATCGGAGAAAGGGGTCGAACCCGACCCCTTACCACGTGACCAGCTGTCAGCCAATGACAGCTGATCTTGTGATGTAAATAGAGCCGGTAATCGGCTATTTTTTCTCCTCATGCTGGGAGTGTGAGGAGAAAAAAAAAGCCGATCATCAGCAGCTGTGAGAGGGACATCAGTCCCGTTCATGGAGAGCCTCTGTGCCCATCAGTGTCACCTACCAGTGCCCACCAGTGCCACCTACCAGTGCTCACCAGCGCCACCCATCAGTGCCCACAGTGTCACCTATCAGTGCCCACAGTGCCACCTATAAATGTCACCAATCAGTGCCTCATCACCAGTGCTGCCTATCAATACCACCTACCAGTGCCCATCAGTGCCACCCATCAGTGCCGTCTTATCAGTGCCCATCAGTGCCACCTTATCAGTGCCTATCAGTGTTGCCTTATCTGTGCCCATCAGTGCCCATCAGTGCAGCCCATCAGTGCCCATCAGTGCAGCCTCATGTTTTTCTTTTCAAAATTTTCTGTCTTTTTTTGTTTGTATAGCAAAAAATAAAAACCCAAGTGGTGATTAATTACCACCAAAAGAAAGCTCAATTTGTGTGACAAAAATGATAAAAATTTCATTTGAGTACAGTGTAGCATGACTGCGCAATTGTCATTCAAAGTGTGACAGCGCTGAAAGCTAAAAATTGGTCCGGGCAGGAGGGGGGTTTGAGTGCCCAGTAAGCAACAGGTTAAGGGACATAGGATTTGGAGACAATTGGGACTTCCAAAAGAAAAATCCAACTGAAGGGTTGGTAACAGCATTAAAACACTAACCGGCCCACATTACAAAACCAGAAAATTGGGAGCTCCCTGAAGCTCAAATATAGTCAGGTCCATAAATATTGGGACATCGACACAATTCTAATCTTTTTGGCTCTATACACCAACACAATGGATTTGAAATGAAAGGAACAAGATGTGCATTAACTGCAGACTTTCAGCTTAAATTTGAGGGTATTTACATCCAAATCAGGTTAACGGTGTAGGAATTACAACAGTTTGTATATGTGCCATTGCATAACATTCCACTTCTTTCACTTAAAAAACTCTCTGGTTGCTCTTGCAGTATCCTTCGGGTCATTGTCCATCTGCACTGTGAAGCGCCGTCCAATGATTTCTGAAGCATTTTGCTGAATATGAGCAGATAATATTGCCCCAAACACTTCAGTATTCATCCTGCTGCTTTTGTTAGCAGTCACATCATCAATAATTACAAGAGAACCAGTTCCATTGGCAGCCATACATGTCCACGCCATGACACCACTACCACCATCTTCACTGATGAGGTGGTATGCTTTGGATCATGAGCAGTTCCTTTCCTTCTCCATACTCTTCTCTTCCCATCACTCTGGTACAAGTTGATCTTGGTCTTCTCTGTCCATAGGATGTTGTTCCAGAACTGTGAAGGCTTTTTTAGTTGTTGTTTGACAAACTCCAATCTGGCCTTCCTGTTTTTGAGGCTCACCAATAGTTTACATCTTGTGGTGAACCCTCTGTATTCACTCTGGTGAAGTCTTCTCTTGATTGTTGACTTTGACACACATACACCTACCTACTGTAGAGTGTTCTTGATCTGGCCAACTGTTGTGAAGGGTATTTCTTCACCAGGGAAAGAATTCTTTGGTCATCCACCACAGTTGTTTTCCGTGGTCTTCCGGGTCTTTTGGTGTTGCTGAGCTCACCGGTGCGTTCTTTCTTTTTAAGGATGTTCCAAACAGTTGATTTGGCCACACCTAATGTTTTTACTAGAGGTCGACCGATATGGGGTTTTCTCTGGCCGATGCCGATATTCAGAAATCGCGGTGGCTGATGGCCGATATGTGATGCTGATTTTTTGGGCCGATATATTTGGCCGATTTTTTTTTTTTTTTCCCTTCATCTCATAAAATCTAACAGTTAGACCCCTTTCACACTGGGGCATTTTTCAGGCGCTTTTGGGCTAAAAAGAGCGCCTGTAAAGCGCCTGTAAAACGGCTCCCCTGCAGTCTCAGTGTGATATCCTGAGTGCTGTCACACTGAGGCGATGCGCTGGCAGGATGTAAAAAAAAGTCCTGCGAGCAGCATCTTTGGAGCGGTGTATACCGCTCCTCCACCACTCTTGCCCATTGAAATGAATGCGCACCACTGCCGAAGCGCCTGCAAAGCGTTTTGGCAGCGGCGCTTCAGGGGCGCATTTAACCCCTTCCTGGGCCGCTAGCTGGGTTATAAGCGCCCCGCTAGCAGCCGAATAGCACCTCTAAAATGACGGTAAAGCGCCGCTAAAGCTAGCAGCGTTTTACCATCAACTCCTGCCCGCTCCAGTGTGAAAGCAGCCTTAAGTAATAAGTGATACAGAAATTTTTTTACATTTTGAACATTAAACAAAACAAACCTCCGATCAGTTCACTTGTATGTATAATTTAGCAAAAAAAAAAAAAAACTATCTTAAAGTGGAGTTCCACCCAAAAGTGGAACTTCCACTCATCAGATTCCTCCCCCCCTCCGGTGACACAGTTGGCACCTTTCAGGGGGGAGGGGGGTACAGATACCTGTATATTACAGGTATCTGTACCCACTTTCGGCATAGATAGCCGCAGAATCTGCGGTTATTTACGCCACTTCCTGCTCCCTCCCCGCTGCCTGCTGGGAAACACACGGGTCCCAGAGGCAGCAGGGACCATCCGTATTGCGCTGCGCGACTCGTGCATGCGCAGTAGGGAACCGGGAAGTGAAGCCGCACGGCTTCACTTCCTGATTCCCTTACCGAAGATGGAGGCGGCAGCACCCGAGGACGGAGAGACGCTTCGGCCTCGGGTGCCGACATCGCGGGCGCCCTGGACAGGTAAGTGTCCATGTTTTAAAAGTCAGCAGCTGCAGCATTTGTAGCTGCTGACTTTTAAAAAAAAAATTTTCGGCGGCGCTCCGCTTTAAATATTAAATACACAAAAACAGGTAATCAAAACTTTTGGACGAAAAAAAATGGGCTAACTTTACTGCTTAGTTTTTTTTTAAATTCATTACTGTATTTTTTTTTTTAAAATTGCGTTTGAAAGACCGCTGCGCAAATACCGTGTGACATAAAATATTGCAACAACCACCATTTTATTCCCTAGGGTCTCAGCTAAAAAAAATATATATATATAATGTTTGGGGGTTCTAAGGGATTTTCTAGCAGAAAATACAGGATTTTTACCTGTAAGCAACAAGTGTCAGAAAAGATTTAGTCTTTAAATGGTTAAACTGAGAGCTTCTACACGCGGAGTTCAGTCTATTGATAAAAAGAACTTGAAAAGATACAAATGTATCTTCTTATCAGACTTGGCAGGCTGCCCAGAGGAGGAGAGAATCCTCTCCACAGGCAACTTGCATTGACTTCTATTACAGAAGTCATTTGCAAGTCACGGCTGAAGTTACAATCGGCCTTTTTTATCAGCACAATCAGCCGATGCCAGCCGATATCTGTCGACCTCTAGTTTTTACTATCTCTTTGATGGGTTTGTTTTGTTTTTTCAGCCTAATGATTGCTTGCTTCACTGATAGTGACTGCTCTTTGGATCTCATATTGAGAGTTAACAGCAACAGATTCCAAATGCAAATAGCACACTTGAAATGAACTCTGGACCTTTTATATGCTCCTTATAAATGGGATAATGAGGGAATAACACACACCTGGTCATGGAACAGCTGAGCAGCCAATTGTCCCATTACTTTTGGTCCCTAAAAAAGTGGGAGGCACATATACAAACTGTTGTAATTCCTACACCGTTCACCTGATTTGGATGTAAATACCCTCAAATTAAAGCTGAAAGTCTGCAGTTAAAGCACATCTTGTTCATTTCATTTCAAATGCATTGTGGTGGTGTATAGAGCCAAAAAGATTAGAATTGTGTTGATGTTCCAATATTTATGGACCTGACTGTAGTTGCCTGAAGGACCTTACACCTTGAAGCTGGCATTGGATGAGGCCTGAACACCCACCTGGTTAGAAAACATGCAAAACAAAAGACCAGTTGGCAGCCTTGCAAATTTGGAAAACAGATTGCCTGATGCCAAAAAGCCCAAGAGGACCTTATATGTAGTAGAGTGAGCTCAACCATAAAGCTTGAATATTGATCTGTCTGAGACACTGGGAAATGGTGGAATGAGATGTTGGTTCCACTTATGAAGACCATCAGGGATTTAAAATAAAGGGTTCGTTTTTCTAATGAAAACAGCGGCTACATAGCACATACTACATCCAAACAGTGAAAATAAATCTCCTTATGTACTGAATATGGACAGAAAGATTGGTCAACTGACTAAGGTGAACAACCGAAACTACCTAAGGAAGGGAAGAGTTTCTGGGCCTAAACATCACATTATTCTTTTGTAAGATCAGAAATGGTTCTTTATAATACAAGTGCGACCCGGAGAAGAAAAAAAATAGACGCAGGGTCGTCATGACTAAGGGAGGAACAGGTCAGGGGAAGGGTTAAATAATTAAGTAGCTAGTGGGGGTAGGTGCGTAGCTTACCTTATTGGAGTATCAAAGGCCAGGTGGTCAGGGTGGTGCCGCAGGGGGGTTTTGGTACATGCAAAGATGGGTAATCACTCCGGAAAGTTTCTTGATTGAAGAGTTCTGCTGTTCCCCTGCGGAAAGGAATACAGGAGAGAATGAGCGACTTGGAGGCCTTATGGGACCAGGTCAGGGCCGCAGCTGCTGCGCGGGGTCCGCAGTGGCTCCAACAACAGTTGATGGGCATGTTAGGGGCGTCGGCGGTTGATCCGTCTCCTCCTGGGTCCCCCCCTTCCTCTAAACCTGCTAGGAGGGTTCGCTCTCCTGAGCGCTTGAGCCCTTCTCACACCCCTGGGTCCGGCTGCTGCATGGGAGCTCCACCAGGTGCCCTCCAGTGTCCCCTGCTGTGCCACTTGCCTCTGACTCCAGCGGTGGGCCTGGGAGGAATCCCCACCAACGGCGGGACCTGCGGGAGGAGGGGATGCCACGCTCTCATCTCCCCTCCTCCCCCTCTCTTCTGACTTAGGACATGGCGGCCGGCTCTCCTGCTGATGTGCCTAGCTGGAGGTTGGCTCGATGCGGGACCAGTACGGCTGCGGGGAGGGGCGGGAGCCCTGTCCCATCTGGTGCTGGGATGTCTGCTAGTGGATCCGGAGCCTGCCGTGAGCTCAGGGCGCAACATTCCTCTGCTATGACCTCGGAACGAACGGCCCCCTCCCCAGTGGCTGGGAGTGAGGCTCTGCGTAGGAAGATTTCAGCGTCAGGCAGCAGAAAGCATTTGGCACCCTCTGCTGCTTCTCCTATGGCGATGCAGCCTGAAAACACTGATGAGAGAGTGACAGCTACACAGGGGAGTGGCTATGCCCAATTACAGGGTCGGCGCCCCCTTCCACAGCTGGGGGTGCACGGGGACCACGCAGCTTTCCAATTTTGCCTAAGGTGGACAAAGATACGCCGGGGCGCTCTGGGCCTGAGTCTACAGCGAGAAGGGCACCTGCGGCAACTTCTTTCCGTGAGTCTGCCGACAAATCCGGCGAGGTATCCACTATCCAGTGATGACGGCGATGGGCAGTCAGCGGCCGCGCACCCTGCTCTTCGGAGCCAGCTGGGATCTGGAAGGGCGGCTGCTCGAGATCCGGCACGCAGGCAGCCTGGTAAGTCACATTCTGTATCTGCCTCTTTAGCTCAGGGTGTTGGGATTGGTGCTGGTGAGCAGGGTGGGTCCCAGGGCGGGGTTACGGTAGGTCTGCCGGTAAGGGATACTGGGGATGTGTTGGGCTTAGCAGAATTTTTTGCGGGTTTCCGTGACTTGTTGGACTAATGTGCTCCGCCTGGGCCTACTGGGCCCGTTTTGGGGCCAACGGGGGCGTGGGTCCCTGCCTTGGCCACATCTGATGGCTTAGGCCGTGATGTCTTCGTCGTGCCTCGTTCTGCGCTGCAGACGGCGGCGGGCGCAGCATCACAGCATGACGGGCTTGGGCAGAAGGACGCAGCAGTGGGTACCGAGGTTGTGTTATCCCCGGCGGTAGTCAAGTTTTCTTCCCAGACGATGAAGGCCAGCGGCTCGGAGTCGCGTAAGGCTAAGGAGACTGGAGATGATGGGGTTCGTTTGGCGGATAAGGCACAAGGCGAGGTCTATGTATGCTTTGAAGGTCCGTTGGGTGTGCATCTTAAGCCCGGAATCAGGGAAAAGATTTGGCGAGGAGAATACGTGGAAATATTCTCCCTCTTGCCTTTAGAGAAGTTTAACATAGACAAAGGGAAGGCGGACGAGAGTAAGAAGGAGGAGGAGGAGAGGCGTCGCTGGAGGCTTATCCCTAGGACTCTTTCCAGTTGGCTTAAGGCCTTTGCTATATTGGCAAGCGACATCGGTGAAAGGGAACCGGAGAACTGTTCTCCGCTCTTTTGCTACTTGGACGCTATTGGGGAAGCCTATAGGGTATATGGGGGATTGGTGTGGCTTCGCTATGACGAACAGTTTAGTCAGCGGAAAGCCGTTAGGCCTCAGCTACGCTGGGACCATAAGGATATTGGGCATTGGATGAAGCTCATGGTGCAGGCACGGGCTTCGGGACAGCCCTTTCAAGGGGGGGGCGGCGGTTCAGGTGTCGCTGGACAGTCGGCCACACACAAAAAAAACTACTGTTGGCAGTTCAACGAAGGAACGTGCTGTTTTGGCGCGGCCTGTCATTTCCGCCATGAGTGCTCCGGCTGCGGGGGCTCCCACAGTTATGCCAAGTGTTTTAAAAAGGGGAAGCACCAATCAGGGGATTCAGCTTCAAAAAGGGAGGACTCCGGTAAACCTGTCCGAGATGCTACCGTACCTAAATAAGTATCCCAGGAGAGCGGCGGCGGTTTTCCTTGCCGATCGCTTTGTCAATGGCTTTCAAATTCCCTGTTCGTTACCTTTGACTGGGCCATCTGTGCCCAAGAATTTAAAATCTACATTTCAGTTTCCTCAGGTTGTGACAGAGAAATTGGCTAAGGAGGTTGACATGGGCAGGATGGCCGGCCCCTTCGATCACCCACCCATACCTTTGTTGCATGTGTCACCTTTGGGGGTGGTTCCTAAAAAAGAACCCAACAAATTCCAGCTTATACATCATTTGTCGTCTGTTGCCGGTTCATCTGGAGAGCCAACCTTTGCTGTGTTGTTTTTGGGGTGGGCAGTTTTTTGTTGACCATTGTCTTCCCATGGGCTGCTCTATTTCCTGTTCCTATTTTGAGACTTTTAGTACTTTTGTTGAATGGGTGGTATGGGAGGAATCGCAAGTGCGCTCCGTTCTGCATTACCTTGATGATTTTCTTTGTATCGGCCCCCCGAAGTCCACGGTTTGTACGGTCCTGTTACGGACGTTGGAAGGCGTCGCTCGGCGTTTCGGGATCCCTCTTGCGCCGGAAAAAACGGAAGGTCCTTCCACAGAGATTCAATTCCTGGGCATCATCATTGACACGCAGGCGATGGAGTGCCTCAAAATTGGAGGACCTGCGATTGATGGTTGCTGCGGCCCTGCAGGCAAAAAAAATTAGGCTGAAACATTTGCAATCTTTGTTGGGGAAGCTTAATTTTGCCTGCCGCATCATGCCTATGGGGCGCATTTTTTGCCGTCACCTTAGTGCCGCTACTTCTGGGGTGCGATTGCCGCATCACTACATTAGGCTTTCAGGCAAACACAAGGCTGATCTGTGGGTGTGAGATGAGTTTCTGGCTTCTTGTAACGGGAGGTCCTTGTGGATGGCCCCAGTGGTGTCGGCCTTTGACTTTGACCTGTATACCGATGCTGCTGGCAGCTTGGGTTTCGGAGCTTATTGTCAAGGGGCATGGTGCGCGGCGGCGTGGCCGGAGGAATGGCGTGCCACGGGATTCTTGAGCAATTTGGTGTTATTGGAGCTTTTCCTGATCGTGGTGGCGATAGATATTTGGGGGCCTCGATTTTGAAATCGTTGGGTTTGCTTTCATTGCGATAACATGGGGGTGGTTGCGGTTGTGTCCAGTCTGTCTGCTTCATCTCTGCCGGTGGTGCGCTTACTGCGTTTTCTTGTTCTTCGTTGTTTAAGTTTGAACTGTTTTGTGAAAGCTGTACAAGTACCGGGAGTGGAGAATTCCATTGCTGATGCCTTGTCTCTTTTTCAGTGGGACAGGTTCTGGAAGCTGGCGCCGGCGGCGGAGCAGAGGTCGGGTCCTTGTCCTGCACATCTGTGGAGACTGGCATTGGAATAGCTGGTGCCCTAGTGCAGCGCTCGGTGAGTGAGGGTACATGGGCGGCCTACTCGTCTGTTTGGCGGGACTGGTACGGATTGGTAAGTTCCATTGGGGGTTGCGATTCAGATTGGGACAGACTCTCCCTGCTGTTGTATTTGATTGGGACGCAGTTTTCCGTGGGCGCATCTGTATCCAAAATGAACCAGAGGTTGGCTGCTCTAGCTTTCCTTTTCAAGCTAGAAGGCCTGCTTGATGTTACAAAAGATTTCATGGTGCGACAGGCAATGAAAGGATTTCGGTGCAGACGTGTGGTACAAGATACCAGGCGCCCGGTGTCCTTTGAGCTGCTCCAGGACCTGGTAGGAATCTTGCCCAGGGTTTCTTCCTCCCTTTATGAGGTACAACTGTTTACGGCGGCCTTTTCTTTGGCCTTTTTTGGGGCCCTGCGGATTGGGGAGTTAGTGAATAAAAACAAGCGTGGTGCGGGTGGGTTGATGTTTTCAGATGTACAGATCGCTGCTGAGAGTGTCCAGCTTCATATCAGCAGATCAAAAACTGATCAGCTGGGCAAGGGTGTTGCCGTGACGTTGTTCAAGGTGTTTCCGGAGACCGTGTGTCCGGTGCTCGCTGTACAGCATTTCGCGCAGCATCGGGAGGGTGTGCAAGAGCCGTTTTTGAGCATGTGGATGGTTCATCCCTGTCAGTTTGTGGCGATTTTCAAACGCTGTTTGGTTGAGGTTGGCAGGACAGCTTCCCAATTTAATGCTCATTCCTTCAGAGTGGGGGCAGCTACTGAGGCGGCTTGCTGGGGATTGAGTCAGCAGGTGGTGAAATGTATAGGGAGGTGGGAGTCTGACCGTTTTAAAATTTATGTCCGCCCGCACATGCTATAATGTTGTTCATTGATATTTAATAGTTTTTTCTGGTGTTTTGTTTGTTTGGCTCTATGTTTTTTCTTTGGTTTTTCTTATTACAAGTTTTCCTCAGGGCCTGGTGTGGATTTTGGGAGACTCTTACTTCTTCTGGGGGGCGATCAGAGCGGATGCATGGCCCGAAGGGAGACAACTCGGCATTCCCCGGAGTGAAGCGGTCTGTAAATGGCTGGGAATTAGAGGCATAATGTGGGGCCGGGTTCTTCCTGACTTTCATTATTAATCAAGAGTTGACAGGCCTCCTGATGTTCTGGTGCTCTCCATGGGAGGGAATGACATGGGGGTTCTGGCCGCCAGGGACATTGTCAGGGATGTTAAATTTGATATTTTGCGCTTGATGCGTGATTTCCCTGGTATTGTCATAATGGTCGGACATAGTGGCACGACACAATTGGCGTCATGCTCGCTCTGTTGAGCGCTTGAATAAGGCCAGGATTTAAGTCAACAGGGAGATAGGATGCTTTCTGTCTCGTCTAGGGGGCTTGGTGGTTCGCCATCGGGACCTGGAGGACCTGTCTATTCGCTATTGGAGGGATGATGGAGTGCATTTGAATGCAATAGGAACAGATTTCTGTTTTTGGGATTACAAGAAGGAGTTCAGAGGGCTCTCCAGGTGTGGAGGGACTCGCTTGAGTAAGGTGTCACTCGCGTGGCGGGTCAGGGGGTCAAGGATTAAGGGGGGTTTTGGTAGGTGCAAAAGACTGATGGGTAATCACTCTGGAAAGTTCCTTGATTGAAGAGTTCCCTCCCTTCCGCCCTCTATTCTGGTTAGGAGGTGGTATTGAGGGGGGGACAATTTGGATGTTTCATTTAAAAAAATAAATAAATAAATAAATTTAAAAAATTTTTTTTTTTACTGAAATAAATAAAAAATAAATAATATAAATGTGGAAGTTGCAACGTCTTCGAGCCGGATGGGGCACAGCTGAGGACATGGTTGGTAATAATCAAAATGTGATTTAAGGACACCCAAAGACCCCCTCCTGGTGTTAAATTGTTCTGTTTGTTGTTTATTAATTTGTTTAATAAAAGGGCTGTTGTGGCCATTTAAACCCATGTCACACTGCGTTGTGTTGTTATTATAAGTTAAGGACCGTAAGTTGACGAATCCTATAGTCAAGGCTACCAGTTCAGATGCTGGCCTCACAGAAGTGATGGCAGCAAGGAAGGCAACCTTGTGAGCGTGGAAAGGGGCAAGAGCAGTTCTTTTTGTTTTGTTTTTGAGTGCAGAGTGAACTAAATTCAAATTCCACAGAACAAACGGGTAGTTTTACTGGAGAAGCTACATGAGATACCCCCTTATACAAAGCCTGAAAAGAGAAGTTCAGGAATAAAAAAAACAAACATAGACACTCACCTAGACAGCTGTAGCACCAATCCCAGCTGCAGCTCTCCTCTGCCGCCTCTAAGACCAAGAACTGAGTGATTAAAAAACTGCTTGTCACTAAGTTTTTGGTCTTCAGCCTAGTCACTGGCCCTCTGCTCTGCCCCCCCCCCCAGCGCTCACAAGAGTGCCAGGCTGTGGAGGGAGCGTGAGCAGCTGAGAAGCTGAGCCAACTGCCAGTCCAGATCCATATCAATTTAGAGCAGGGGTCTCAAACTGGTAGCTCTCCAGCTGTTGCGAAACTACAAAGTCCCATGAGGCATTGCAAAGCTGACAGTTACAAGCATGACTCCCACAGGCAGAGGCATGATGGGACTTGTAGTTTCGCAACAGCTGCAGGGCCGCCAGTGTGAGACCCCTGATATAGAACGACATCAGGTCTATTGCAGCAAGGAACACTGAAAGGGCAACAGATGTCAAACAAATGCATGGAGATTTCCAAGCTCAAACTTAACAGCCAGAGACCATCCGAATTGACCTGTCTAACAATATGTGTTAAAGTGGTTGTAAACCCACAAAAAACGACAACCTGCAAGACACAGGCATAATGAGCTAGTATGCATAGCATACTAGCTCATTATGCAATACTCACCTTAGATTGAAGCCCCGTACACCGCTCCGGCCAGCGACATCTCTCCCAGAGTTACTTCCAGGTATCGCGGGCTCCGACGCTGTGATTGGCCGAAGCCGAGATGATGTCACTCCCGCGAATGTGCGCGGGAGCCACCAGTAATGGCACGAACGTGCTGTTGCTTCAGTGCACATGCGCCGATGACGTCAGCACATGCTGATACAGGGGATATGCCGTGCATTCGGCACTGCGTCGCTTTAACTGACAATTGCGTGCGATGTGGCTCCCAAACAAAATTGACGTCCTTTTTTTACCACAAATAGAGCTTTCTTTTGGTGGTATTTGATCACCTCTGCGGTTTTTATTTTTTGTGCTATAAACAAAAAAATAGTGACAATTTTGAAAAAAAACGCATTATTTTTTACTTTTTGCTATAATAAATATCCCCAAAAAATAATTAAAAAAATTTTTTTTCCTCAGTTTAGGCTGATATGTATTCTTCTACATATTTTTGGTAAAAAAAAATCACAAAAAGCGATTATTGATTGGTTTGCACAAAAGTAATGGCGGCGATCAGCGATTTTTATTGTGACTGCGACATTATGGAGGACACATCGGCCATTTTCGACACATTTTTGGGACCATTGTCATTTGTACAGCAATCAGTGCTATAAAAATGCACTGATTCCTGTGTAAATGACACTATCAGTAAAGGGGTTAACCACTAGGGGGTGGGGAGGGGTTAAGTCAGTACTAGGGAGTGTTTTCTAACTGTAGGGGGGATGGGCTAGCTTTGACACATCACTGATCGCTGCTCCCGGGCAGAAATTAGTGACACTGTCACTAGGCAGAACGGGGAGATGCTGTATACATCAGCATCTCCCCGTTCGTCCTCTCCGTGAGGCGATCGCGGGTACCCCCACGGCCCGACTCACGGAGGTCCCGGCCCGTGCGCACGCAATGGCACGGCGGGGAATTCAAATGGGACTTACAGGTACGCCCATTTGACCAGCCGTGCCATTCTGCTGACGTACATCGGCGTGCGCCGGTCGGGTAGTGGTTAAGAACAGGGGTTTAGTCTGCACACATTTGCCCTTCCAGTGCTCCTTGCAGCAATAGACCAGTTATAGGTGGGAGCAGTGGCTATTTGTTTGTATTTTGATTATATTGGTCAGGCAAAGCACTGACATCTTTGCTGCCATAGTGCTATGTGCTGGGTGTTCAGTGTGCCCCCATACCTTTTAAGGAGGAGTGGGCTCCTTCCAGGCCACCTGTCCTCACCTATCCATTAAAATGCATGCGCTTCTACTGTGGAGACCCAGAAGTCAGGGTTAGTGACTACAGAAAACAGGGTGCCCTGGCAGGGCCTGTAGCTTACGCATGTATTTGCAAGTGTGTGCAGACTAAACCCTTGTTCTTAACACATATTGTTAGACAGGTCAAATTGGTTGGTCTCTGGCAGGCTGGTAAGTTTGAGCTTGAAAATCTCCTTGTATTTGTTTGATATATGGACTCAAGCAGGGTACAATGGTCCAGGCTGTCCATGTAGGGTACCATAGAGGGCGCATGGGCATCGCCCCCCCCATCCATGCGTCCAGCCCCCTGATCTACATACCAGGGCACCGGACTATGGATTCCAATGGGGGACGGGAGTGTTTTTTTGAAGGACGTGATTAGAGCCAGAGGCTCTAATAGGCTTAAAAAAAGGGTGGGCTTGGGGCGCAGAGCACTGCACTCAGAGCCCACCCAGTTGTGTGACGATAGCAAATGATTTTTCGCTATTTTCACACTAAAGTTCCTCCCCGCAAATCAGGAGGCAGGTTGTGAAACCTGTTTCCGGATTGGCCAAAGCATCAGGTGATCCCATTGGATGGCTAGCGCTTAGGCGGAAGAGAGAGGAGACACACAGTGGAGTAAACTGCTGGAGGAGCAGACACATGCTGGAGGACACTACAGCCTGCCACCTTGATCGGGTAAGTGCCGAATCGCCGGCAGTGCCGCCCCCCCAAAAGTTGCCACTGGTCACAGCAGGTCATCCCTGAAGGGATAGTGAACTGTAAGCTAAGAGACCATGCAGAGGAACTGCTCCCCTGGTGCTTAGGATCTGAAATGTTGCACTGCCTGACAAAGACAACTTGATTAAAAACACCAGGAAAAAACCTTGGGTACTCATGAAATGGTTGCTGAAAGCACTAGAGGTTCAATAGCAAGAGGTGACCAGGCCACTGTAGGTGTTGGCAAATACTGAGGTGGAACCACCTGTCTCTTTAAAAAACAGGAGCGATACAGGAAGATGCTACCTCACAGTGAAAAGGTGTGAACAGAGTGCGGAGTGCGCACACGGGACACCTAGTGATGTAGCATTCAATTCCTCAGTGTGTTAACCCTTTACTTTGAAACCAACATTAAAACAGTGGTATTATTAGGGACCAACAGTTCTAATAAATAAAAAATAGCTTCTTATGCTCTGCCCTTACAGCCAACTCATAATGAGTCTTCAGGAGACAGGGACATACCAGAGGCCATGTCACAGCTCTTGAATAGCAATCTGTGGCTAAATAAGACAGTACACAAAGGTCTGGAAAGCACTACCAGCAAAGCCCGGAGCCTGAAGGTCAAATCAACCCTGCAATCTACAGTCCAGCAAGGTCCAGGTATGGCTTCCAAAGCTATGGCTTAGGATACGCTGATCAGGATAGCTACATAAAAGAGTATGTATCAAAGCAAACTATCTTTAAAAACAAAAAATGTCTATGGTCATGTGGCGGTGTTCCCGAACTTATCTAATGAAGTGCAATGGAAAAGTTCTCAGTTACAGGACGTCATGCGTCACCTCAGGGTGCTGCACCTCAAGTATGCCATGCTATTTCCGGCCAGACTTAGAGTGGAGGAGGATGACCGGGTACAGGTTTTTTAGACCCCCGCCGCGGCTGCGGCATGGCTGGACCGATGTGGGAGACCGGCTGCGCCGGATGATCGCTATAGTGAGTACATTTACTGATAGATGCTCATGCTTGTCTCTCCCCCCTGCCCCCTACCTAGCCCAAGTTGCCTCCTTTTCCCCTGTGGACCTATGGGGCCTGGGGTTTACCACAGCTCTGGACATGCAGTGAGGGGGAGGGAGCACAGGCAGGGCCCCGCATATACTGTGTCCCGTGATATATGGCTCAGGGGGCTCATGTGGTATAGATGGACTCTTACTCCAGAATTACTGACAGACCTCCTGAGTGCCCCCTGCAATTGTTTGGTTTACAACACTTTGTTTGCCTATCCCGGATCAAAATATCCGGTTGGGTTTAATATACTGTGTTCAGCATGTTGAAGAGCATGACCTGTGAAGGACTTAACTTCAATCCTCAAAGCTACCACTTATCAAAACTAAAACCCTCTAAATACTCCCACAAATGACGTGACAAGGTGTTGGAGTAAATGGCCTTGCCGGCCTTTTATTAACCACTTCATTACCCAGCTATAGACATATGACGTCCACAGATGGGATCTTCCATCCTGGGTGGACGTTATATGACGTCCTGGGATTCCCGGCCGTCTAGCGGACGCGCGCGCCGCCGGGAGCGCGCGCGTGCACCCGCCGCGTTGCTCGGGACCCGCTGCGTGTGCCCGGCGGCCGCGATGTCCGCCGGGCACCCGCGATTGCCTGTTAACCGGGCCGGCATGTGGATCTGTGTGTGTAAACACACAGATCCACAGCCTGTCAGCTCTGAGGAGAGCGATCTGTGTTCCCAGAACGGAGGAACACTGATCGGTCTCCTCCCCTTGAGCTTCCCCTCCCCCTTCAGTTAGAATCATTCCCTAGGAAACATATTAACCCCTCCCCACCCCCTAGTGGTTAACCCCTTCACTGCCTGTCACATTTACACAGTAATCAATGCAATTTTATAGCATTGATCGCTGTATAAATGTGAATGGTCCCAAAAATGTGTCAAAAGTGTCCGATGTGTCCGCCATAATGTCGCAGTCACGGAAAAAAATCGCGATCGCCGCTAAAAAAATAAATACATTTTTTTTTTTTTTAAATGCCATAAATCTATCCCGTATTTTGTAGACGCTATAACTTTTGCGCAAACCAATCAATATACGCTTATTGCGATTTTTTTTACCAAAAATATGTAGAAGAATACGTATCGGCCGAAACTGAGGAAAAAATTTGTTTTTTTAAAAAAAAAATTGGGATATTTATTATAGCAAAAAGTAAAAAATATTGTGTTTTTTTTCAAAATTGTCGCTCTTCTTTTGTTTATAGCGCAAAAATAAAAACCACAGAGGCGATCAAATACCACCAAAAGAAAGCTCTATTTGTGGTGAAAAAAGGACGTCAATTTTTTTTGGGTACAACGTCGCACGACCGCGCAATTGACGTTTAAAGTGCGACAGCGCTAAAAACTAAAAATTGGCCAGGGAAGGAAGGAGGTGAAATTGCCCTGTATTGAACCGGTTAATAAAATATAAAATCAATAAATAACATTTATAAATAACTTTTTAAATAACTTTTTTTTAAATAACTTTTAATAATAACTTCTCAGAACTTATTGGAGTCTAGGAGGGCAACACACCCACAGGTCACTGCGTAAAAACTAGTAAACTTTTTAGGCCTCCAGTCTCTAACCCCAGACTGTGAGACAGTACACAACCTTCTCAGTGACCTAACATTTCCCCTTCCTGGTTAACCCCTCGTAACCGGAAGGTACATAAAACAGCCCATATTATATATGGGTACCAACCATGTTATCTCTCCATACCATCAATCTCCTCCTCCTCACAGACCCAAACCACTGCCCAAGCTGACCCCATCATCTCCTTTTACCATAAGCACCAGGGAGGGAGGGTGGGTGGGAATCTTCTTCCCCATCGCTCTCCACTGACGTCACTTCCCCCTTCTTCTCCACTAAACTTCTCTCAGGCAACCTCCCCTGCTACAGCCCCTCCCCCTTTCTTAAAGGGAAACAAATCAGCGTATTACAGCGTGACTGTGCAGTCCACACAAGTCATGCTGTCCCTGCGCTGATCCCCTGCTTTCCTCTGCTCCGGGACCCTCTAGAAAAGCACAGTACCGGAATATCAGGGAGTACTGCTCTTCCCCCACTATCTCACCACGCACTGTACAGTGAATAATCGCCCCCCCTAGGAATGGCATTTACTGTTGCAACGTACCAACTACTGGAAATAAGCCTTACGCCTCCAGCCAGATTTAACTGCTGGATGACTGTTGCTCTGTTCAATTTCGGGTATCTGATGCTCTCACTATGTTGGGGAGGTGCAGAGCTGGGAGGGTGGGATGTTGCCCGGTTTAAGGGTCAAAGTTTTGGTTTTAACTGTTATAATGACTGTTTTGGTTTTGCGATGCACTTTTGATCACCTATAGAAGTTTTATATACACTACAAGAATTGGTATACTGAAGTTGGTGCCAATGATCTTATATATTGTGGCCTTGTTGGTCCGCTCCATTATATACCACCCATTGTTTAAATGACCACAATTAAATTCTTGACCTGGAATGTGAGGGGAGTAAGAGACGGAATTAAGCGCACTGCGGCCATCGCATATCTAAAATCGCAGAAAGCATATCTTATAGCATTAACCGAAACACATGTCACAGGCCATTTGCAGTCTGCTCTGAAGCGTCCCTGGATCGGATGGGAGTATCACAGCACGCATACTAACTTTTCCATAGGGGTATCAATTCTAGTGACTAAAGCTATCCCATTTGAACTCATTGGGAGATTGCTGGAACTTATACCAAGTGGAACTTTTCTAAGTGGTGAGTTAAAACCAGACGGAGAGTGAACAAGTTTTACTTTTTGTTTGCTGGGTAGCATTTTTGGGGCTTTTCCTTTTAGCTTTTCAATTAGCCTTTTCTGTCACTTTTTAAATAGCTTTTTTTTTTTTTTTTTTTTTTTTTCTTCTTTGGTTCCTTCAGGCTATTAAGTAGGGGGAGGGGTGATTGCTCACAGGTGCCTGCAGTCTATATAACTGTGTGTAGGACTCATCCTGAGCCTGCTCATTGGGAGATTGCTGGAACTTATACCAAGTGGAACTTTTCTAAGTGGTGAGTTAAAACCAGACGGAGAGTGAACAAGTTTTACTTTTTGTTTGCTGGGTAGCATTTTTGGGGCTTTTCCTTTTAGCTTTTCAATTAGCCTTTTCTGTCACTTTTTAAATAGCTTTTTTTTTTTTTTTTTTTTTTTTTCTTCTTTGGTTCCTTCAGGCTATTAAGTAGGGGGAGGGGTGATTGCTCACAGGTGCCTGCAGTCTATATAACTGTGTGTAGGACTCATCCTGAGCCTGCTCATTGGGAGATTGCTGGAACTTATACCAAGTGGAACTTTTCTAAGTGGTGAGTTAAAACCAGACGGAGAGTGAACAAGTTTTACTTTTTGTTTGCTGGGTAGCATTTTTGGGGCTTTTCCTTTTAGCTTTTCAATTAGCCTTTTCTGTCACTTTTTAAATAGCTTTTTTTTTTTTTTTTTTTTTTTTCTTCTTTGGTTCCTTCAGGCTATTAAGTAGGGGGAGGGGTGATTGCTCACAGGTGCCTGCAGTCTATATAACTGTGTGTAGGACTCATCCTGAGCCTGCTCATTGGGAGATTGCTGGAACTTATACCAAGTGGAACTTTTCTAAGTGGTGAGTTAAAACCAGACGGAGAGTGAACAAGTTTTACTTTTTGTTTGCTGGGTAGCATTTTTGGGGCTTTTCCTTTTAGCTTTTCAATTAGCCTTTTCTGTCACTTTTTAAATAGCTTTTTTTTTTTTTTTTTCTTCTTTGGTTCCTTCAGGCTATTAAGTAGGGGGAGGGGTGATTGCTCACAGGTGCCTGCAGTCTATATAACTGTGTGTAGGACTCATCCTGAGCCTGCTCATTGGGAGATTGCTGGAACTTATACCAAGTGGAACTTTTCTAAGTGGTGAGTTAAAACCAGACGGAGAGTGAACAAGTTTTACTTTTTGTTTGCTGGGTAGCATTTTTGGGGCTTTTCCTTTTAGCTTTTCAATTAGCCTTTTCTGTCACTTTTTAAATAGCTTTTTTTTTTTTTTTTTTTTTTTTTTTCTTCTTTGGTTCCTTCAGGCTATTAAGTAGGGGGAGGGGTGATTGCTCACAGGTGCCTGCAGTCTATATAACTGTGTGTAGGACTCATCCTGAGCCTGCTCATTGGGAGATTGCTGGAACTTATACCAAGTGGAACTTTTCTAAGTGGTGAGTTAAAACCAGACGGAGAGTGAACAAGTTTTACTTTTTGTTTGCTGGGTAGCATTTTTGGGGCTTTTCCTTTTAGCTTTTCAATTAGCCTTTTCTGTCACTTTTTAAATAGCTTTTTTTTTTTTTTTTTTTTTTTTTCTTCTTTGGTTCCTTCAGGCTATTAAGTAGGGGGAGGGGTGATTGCTCACAGGTGCCTGCAGTCTATATAACTGTGTGTAGGACTCATCCTGAGCCTGCTCATTGGGAGATTGCTGGAACTTATACCAAGTGGAACTTTTCTAAGTGGTGAGTTAAAACCAGACGGAGAGTGAACAAGTTTTACTTTTTGTTTGCTGGGTAGCATTTTTGGGGCTTTTCCTTTTAGCTTTTCAATTAGCCTTTTCTGTCACTTTTTAAATAGCTTTTTTTTTTTTTTTTTTTTTTTTCTTCTTTGGTTCCTTCAGGCTATTAAGTAGGGGGAGGGGTGATTGCTCACAGGTGCCTGCAGTCTATATAACTGTGTGTAGGACTCTTCCTGAGCCTGCTCATTGGGAGATTGCTGGAACTTATACCAAGTGGAACTTTTCTAAGTGGTGAGTTAAAACCAGACGGAGAGTGAACAAGTTTTACTTTTTGTTTGCTGGGTAGCATTTTTGGGGCTTTTCCTTTTAGCTTTTCAATTAGCCTTTTCTGTCACTTTTTAAATAGCTTTTTTTTTTTTTTTTTTTTTTTTTCTTCTTTGGTTCCTTCAGGCTATTAAGTAGGGGGAGGGGTGATTGCTCACAGGTGCCTGCAGTCTATATAACTGTGTGTAGGACTCTTCCTGAGCCTGCTCATTGGGAGATTGCTGGAACTTATACCAAGTGGAACTTTTCTAAGTGGTGAGTTAAAACCAGACGGAGAGTGAACAAGTTTTACTTTTTGTTTGCTGGGTAGCATTTTTGGGGCTTTTCCTTTTAGCTTTTCAATTAGCCTTTTCTGTCACTTTTTAAATAGCTTTTTTTTTTTTTTTTTTTTTTTTTTCTTCTTTGGTTCCTTCAGGCTATTAAGTAGGGGGAGGGGTGATTGCTCACAGGTGCCTGCAGTCTATATAACTGTGTGTAGGACTCATCCTGAGCCTGCTCATTGGGAGATTGCTGGAACTTATACCAAGTGGAACTTTTCTAAGTGGTGAGTTAAAACCAGACGGAGAGTGAACAAGTTTTACTTTTTGTTTGCTGGGTAGCATTTTTGGGGCTTTTCCTTTTAGCTTTTCAATTAGCCTTTTCTGTCACTTTTTAAATAGCTTTTTTTTTTTTTTTTTTTTTTTTTCTTCTTTGGTTCCTTCAGGCTATTAAGTAGGGGGAGGGGTGATTGCTCACAGGTGCCTGCAGTCTATATAACTGTGTGTAGGACTCATCCTGAGCCTGCTCATTGGGAGATTGCTGGAACTTATACCAAGTGGAACTTTTCTAAGTGGTGAGTTAAAACCAGACGGAGAGTGAACAAGTTTTACTTTTTGTTTGCTGGGTAGCATTTTTGGGGCTTTTCCTTTTAGCTTTTCAATTAGCCTTTTCTGTCACTTTTTAAATAGCTTTTTTTTTTTTTTTTTTCTTCTTTGGTTCCTTCAGGCTATTAAGTAGGGGGAGGGGTGATTGCTCACAGGTGCCTGCAGTCTATATAACTGTGTGTAGGACTCATCCTGAGCCTGCTCATTGGGAGATTGCTGGAACTTATACCAAGTGGAACTTTTCTAAGTGGTGAGTTAAAACCAGACGGAGAGTGAACAAGTTTTACTTTTTGTTTGCTGGGTAGCATTTTTGGGGCTTTTCCTTTTAGCTTTTCAATTAGCCTTTTCTGTCACTTTTTAAATAGCTTTTTTTTTTTTTTTTTTTTTTTTTTTTCTTCTTTGGTTCCTTCAGGCTATTAAGTAGGGGGAGGGGTGATTGCTCACAGGTGCCTGCAGTCTATATAACTGTGTGTAGGACTCATCCTGAGCCTGCTCATTGGGAGATTGCTGGAACTTATACCAAGTGGAACTTTTCTAAGTGGTGAGTTAAAACCAGACGGAGAGTGAACAAGTTTTACTTTTTGTTTGCTGGGTAGCATTTTTGGGGCTTTTCCTTTTAGCTTTTCAATTAGCCTTTTCTGTCACTTTTTAAATAGCTTTTTTTTTTTCTTCTTTGGTTCCTTCAGGCTATTAAGTAGGGGGAGGGGTGATTGCTCACAGGTGCCTGCAGTCTATATAACTGTGTGTAGGACTCATCCTGAGCCTGCTCATTGGGAGATTGCTGGAACTTATACCAAGTGGAACTTTTCTAAGTGGTGAGTTAAAACCAGACGGAGAGTGAACAAGTTTTACTTTTTGTTTGCTGGGTAGCATTTTTGGGGCTTTTCCTTTTAGCTTTTCAATTAGCCTTTTCTGTCACTTTTTAAATAGCTTTTTTTTTTTTTTTTTTTTTTTTCTTCTTTGGTTCCTTCAGGCTATTAAGTAGGGGGAGGGGTGATTGCTCACAGGTGCCTGCAGTCTATATAACTGTGTGTAGGACTCATCCTGAGCCTGCTCATTGGGAGATTGCTGGAACTTATACCAAGTGGAACTTTTCTAAGTGGTGAGTTAAAACCAGACGGAGAGTGAACAAGTTTTACTTTTTGTTTGCTGGGTAGCATTTTTGGGGCTTTTCCTTTTAGCTTTTCAATTAGCCTTTTCTGTCACTTTTTAAATAGCTTTTTTTTTTTTTTTTTTTTTTTTTCTTCTTTGGTTCCTTCAGGCTATTAAGTAGGGGGAGGGGTGATTGCTCACAGGTGCCTGCAGTCTATATAACTGTGTGTAGGACTCATCCTGAGCCTGCTCATTGGGAGATTGCTGGAACTTACACTGCTGGAGATGAGGGACTCTCCTAGCTGCCGGGGGAAGAACTCCTCCAGTGAGAGTGGGGGGGCAGCAAAGGGAAAGGAAAGACAGATTCTGGTGGTAGGGGACTCAATTCTTAGAAGGACAGAGAGGGCAATCTGTAACCAAGACCTGAAGCGCCGAACAGTATGTTGTCTACCGGGCGCTCGGGTTCGGCACATCACGGATCTTGTGGACAGATTACTGGGAGGGGCTGGGGAAGACCCGGCTGTCATGGTGCACGTTGGCACCAATGACAAAGTCAGAGGCAGATGGAGTGTCCTAAAGAACGATTTTAGGGACTTAGGAGCTAAATTGAGGAAAAGGACCTCCAAGGTAGTATTCTCAGGAATACTACCGGTACATCGAGCCACACCAGAAAGGAAGAGGGAGATTAGGGAAGTAAACAAGTGGCTGAAGAGCTGGTGTAGTAAGGAGGGGTTTGGGTTCCTGGAGGACTGGGCCGACTTCTCAGTTGGTAACCGGTACTAGAAGGGACGGACTGCACCTAAATGAGGAGGGTGCAGATCTGCTGGGAAGGAAGATGGCCAAAAAGTTAGAGGGGTTTTTAAACTAGGCGATGGGGGGGAGGGTCCAGAGGCAGAGATAGCCAGCGCGGAAGATATTCCAGAGGCTAGTATTGGGGGCATTAGTGGTAGGTTAACCAAAGCACAAAAACACAAGGTGAGTATAGTAGCAAGTCCTAGTTGCAATCTCGAAACACCCAATACGAGGACAATATGCGACCGGTCTAAACTATGTGGCATGTTCACCAATGCCAGGAGCATGGCGGACAAGATGGGTGAACTAGAGATACTGTTGTACGAGGAGGATTTGGATTTTGTGGGAATTTCAGAGACCTGGTTCAACAGCTCTCATGATTGGCTGGCAAACATTCAAGGGTATACCCTATACCGCAAGGATAGAGAGGGTAAAAAAGGGGGAGGGGTATGCCTATATATCAAGAATAATGTACAAGTGAATGTGAGAGATGACATCACTGAGGGAGCTAGAGAGGAGGTGGAATCCTTATGGGTAGAGCTCCAAAGGGATAAAGCTAAGGGGAAAATAATACTGGGAGTATGCTATAGGCCCCCAAACCTGAGGGAGGAAGTGGAGACGGATCTCCTATCACAAATTGGATTAGCAGCAAGAATGGGAAGTGTTATCATAATGGGGGATTTTAATTATCCAGACATAGACTGGGCGGAGGGAACCGCACATTCATTTAAGGCTCGCCAGTTCCTTAATGTCTTGCAGGACAATTTTATGGGTCAGATGGTAGACGCACCAACTAGAAATAAAACATTACTGGATCTACTGATTACCAACAATACAGACCTGATCACGGATGTGGAAATGCGGGGCAATTTAGGTAACAGTGATCACAGGTCAATTAGTTTCAGTATAAATCACACAAATAGGAAACATAAAGGGAATACAAAGACACTGAATTTCAAAAGAGCCAACTTCCCTAAACTACAAACCTTGCTAAAAGGCATAAACTGGGATAAAATATTAGAAACAAAGAATACGGAGGAGAGATGGGTTTGCTTTAAGAGCATATTAAATAAGGGCATTAGCCAATGTATCCCATTGGGTAATAAATTTAAAAGAGCGAACAAAAGTCCTGGATGGCTTAACTCCAATGTAAAAATGCATATAAAAGCAAAGGAGAAGGCCTTCAAAAAATACAAGGTTGAGGGATCATCCTCAGCATTCAGACTTTATAAAGAATGCAATAAGAAATGTAAGCGTGCAATTAGGACAGCTAAGATAGAACATGAAAGACACATAGCGGAGGAGAGCAAAAAAAATCCCAAGAAATTCTTTAAGTATGTAAACAGTAAAAAAGGGAGGACAGACCATATTGGCCCCATAAAGAATGAGGAAGGACATCTGGTTACAAAGGATGGGGAGATGGCGAAGGTATTGAATTTATTCTTCTCCTCAGTCTTCACGAGTGAATCGGGGGGCTTCAGTAACCAAAACTGCAGTGTTTATCCTCATGACACAACACAGGAAGCACCTACATGGTTAACAGAGGACGGAATTAAAATTAGACTTGAGAAACTTAACATTAATAAATCACCGGGACCAGATGGCTTGCATCCGAGGGTACTTAGGGAACTCAGTCAAGTGATTGCCAGACCGTTGTTCCTAATTTTTACAGATAGTCTACTGACTGGAATGGTACCAGCTGATTGGAGAAAAGCCAATGTAGCACCTATATTTAAAAAGGGCCCAAAATACATCCCTGGGAATTACAGACCAGTTAGCCTAACATCGATAGTATGTAAACTCTTGGAGGGGATGATAAGGGACTATATACAGGATTTTAGTAATACGTACGATATCATTAGCAGTAATCAGCATGGATTCATGAAGAATCGTTCTTGCCAAACCAATCTATTAACCTTCTATGAGGAGGTGAGTTGCCATCTAGATAAAGGAAGGCCTGTAGACGTGGTGTATCTGGATTTTGCAAAAGCATTTGACACAGTTCCCCATAAACGTTTACTGTACAAAATAAGGTCTGTTGGCATGGACCATAGGGTGAGTACATGGATTGAAAACTGGCTACAAGGGCGAGTTCAGAGGGTGGTGATAAATGGGGAGTACTCAGAATGGTCAGGGGTGGGTAGTGGGGTGCCCCAGGGTTCTGTGCTGGGACCAATCCTATTTAATTTGTTCATAAACGATCTGGAGGATGGGATAAACAGTTCAATCTCTGTATTTGCAGATGATACTAAGCTAAGCAGGGCAATAACTTCTCCGCAGGACGTGGAAACCTTGCAAAAAGACCTGAACAAATTAATGGGGTGGGCGACTACATGGCAAATGAGGTTCAATGTAGAAAAATGTAAAATAATGCATTTGGGTGGCAAAAATATGAATGCATTCTATACGCTGGGGGGAGAACCTCTGGGGGAATCTAGGATGGAAAAGGACCTGGGGGTCCTAGTGGATGATAGGCTCAGCAATGGCAGGCAATGCCAAGCTGCTGCTAACAAAGCAAACAGAATATTGGCATGCATTAAAAGGGGGATCAACTCCAGAGATAAAACGATAATTCTCCCGCTCTACAAGACTCTGGTCCGGCCGCACCTAGAGTATGCGGTCCAGTTCTGGGCACCAGTCCTCAGGAAGGATGTACTGGAAATGGAGCGAGTTCAAAGAAGGGCAACAAAGCTAATAAAGGGTCTGGAGGATCTTAGTTATGAGGAAAGGTTGCGAGCACTGAACTTATTCTCTCTGGAGAAGAGACGCTTGAGAGGGGATATGATTTCAATTTACAAATACCGGACTGGTGACCCCTCAATAGGGATAAAACTTTTTCGCAGAAGAGAGTTTACCAAGACTCGTGGCCACTCATTAAAATTAGAAGAAAAGAGGTTTAATCTTAAACTACGTAGAGGGTTCTTTACTGTAAGAGCGGCAAGGATGTGGAATTCCCTTCCACAGGCGGTGGTCTCAGCGGGGAGCATTGATAGCTTCAAGAAACTATTAGATAAGCACCTGAATGACCACAACATACAGGGATATACAATGCAATACTGACACATAATCACACACATAGGTTGGACTTGATGGACTTGTGTCTTTTTTCAACCTCACCTACTATACTATATACTATATATAACTCATAACGGTGGAGTCGGACCAACGGGGCAGGCATTTGTTTTTACAAGCATCTATAGGAGTCGAATGGGTATATCTGTTGGAGTGCCTGCGCAGTTATGGGTTTGGCCCAAACTTTATTAAATGGGTACAGCTTCTTTATCAGACCCCTAAGGCGTGGGTGTTCATAAATGGGTGGCTATCAGACCAAATTTCCCTTGAGGGGGGCATGAGACAGGGCTGCCCCCTGTCACCATTACTGTATGCCCTTGCAGCAGAACCCTTGGCTATAGCCATTAGAGCGAGCTCAGATGTAATAGGTCTCAGACGGGGAGACTCCTGGGAAAAAATAGGCCTTTATGCTGATGATACAGTACTCTATCTAGCTGACCAGGGACCCTCACTACAAGCAGCACTAAAAATCATAGAGACAATGGGTAAATACTCGGGCCTGAGAATTAATTGGGACAAGTCTCAAATTCTCCCATTGGACCATTATCCTCCACCTGTTATGTTTCCGGAACTTCCCTTAAAGAGAGTGGCGGAGATCAAATATCTGGAAGTGAGGGTCACCAGAAACCTTGGGGACTATGTCTCACTTAACCACTTAAGCCCCGGACCATTTTGCTGGCCAAAGACCAGAGCACTTTTTGCGATTCGGCACTGCGTCGCTTTAACTGACAATTGCGCGGTCGTGCGACGTGGCTCCCAGACAAAATTGATGTTTTTTCCCACAAATAGAGCTTTTTTTTGGGTGCCATTTGATCACCTCTGCGGTTTCAATTTTGAAAAAAAAGCATTATTTTTTACTTTTTGCTATAATAAATATCCCCAAAAAATATATAAAAAAACATTTTTTTTCCTCAGTTTAGGCCGATACGTATTCTTCTACATATTTTTGGTAAAAAAAAAAATCACAATAAGCGTTTATTGATTGGTTTGCGCAAAAGTTATAGCGTCTACAAAATAGGGGATGGTTTTATGGCATTTTTCTTAATATTTTTTTTTTTTACTAGTAATGGCATCGATCAGAGATTTTTATCATAACTTCAACATTATGGCGGACACATTGGACAATTTTGACACATTTTTTGGGACCATTGGCATTAATACAGCGATCAATGCTAAAAAATTACATTGATTACTGTAAAAATGTCACTGGCAGTGAAGGGGTTAACCTCTAGGTGGCACTGTAGGGGTTAAGTGTGTCCTAGGGAGTGTTTCTAACTGTGGGGGGAGGGGCTGTGTGTGACACTACATTGATCGCCGCTCCCGATCACAGGGAGCAGAGATCAGTGACAGTGTCACTAGGCAGAACAGGGAGATGCTTGTTTACATTAGCATCTCCCCGATCTTCCTCACCATGAGACGATCGCGGGTATCCCTGCGGACCCGCGATCACGATCATGGAGCTCCCAGTGGGCATGCGCGCACACCCACAAGCCTCCTCTTAAAGGGCAACGTACAGGTACGTTAATTTGCCTGTACGTGCCCTTCTGCCGCAGTATATCTGTGTAAGGCGGTTGGGTAACGGTTAATGTGGAGCCCCTATTTGTGGTTATTAAATCCAAAACCCAGACCTGGTCAAGACTACGTCTAGGAGTAATGAGTAGAATCAATTTAATAAAAATGATTTTGTTGCCTAAAATTTTTTGTATGCGGTTTGCCATGCTCCTATGTACATCTCTCTTAAAGTCTTTAAACAGATGGAAGCCATTTTAAATTCATTTATATGGGGCCAAGGTAGGCATAAATTGGCATGGCGTGTTCTTAAAAAACCCGCTCTGGAAGGTGGGTGTTCCCTCCCGGATATTCAAGACTACTATGTGGCATCACAACTTTCACACTTGTACTATTCTCATACTACCGAATCCCAGAGATATAGGACTTTAGTGTGCGACGAACCGGGAAGCCCCTTACACACCCCTATTCAGTCCATTCTCCGAAAGGGATATTGCGGACACAAATCTCCTCGATATAATACAGGGATGTTATCCCATCACTAGAAGATATGGGATATAGCACTAAAGAAACAGAACCGGTCACACGTACATTCATACACCCCACTATGGTTTAACAGTCACCTACCTGAGTTGAGTACTGTACCTGATCCGCAGCTCTGTATACTTTATCTGTCCCAAGTCTTGACGGAGACTGGACCCAAAAGCTTTCAAACACTCAAGGAAGAATTTTCACTTCCGAACCACCTACTGTTTCGGTATCTACAACTCAGGCATGCGGTCCGAGCACAGTCTGCTGATGCTGCCATTGCTCTCGACACCCTGCTGGTCCTTAATATTATACTTGGGGCAGAACCAACTTATATTATATTATCTGACTTCACAGGGTGCATAGGGTTTCTCAGACAGCTAAAATAGCGTGGGAGCAGGATATTGGCCCTATTGATAACTAAGACTGGGAGGAAATTCTAGGAGTTAAGACGGCATCCCCTAAACTCTCAGATAGATTGACACAACTATATATTGTACATCGAGCATGCTTAAAGCCCTTGAAACTCGCTAAGTTTCAACCTATAAGAAGCCCCTTATGCCCCATGTGCTTGCTGACTCCCGGCACATTTTATCACTTGATATGGAGTTGCCCGAACATACAGACTTATTGGCTTCAGGTGATTCAGTTTCTGCATGATAATATGGGCTCTCTTGTGGGTCTGGACCCGAAGTTGTGCCTCCTAGGCCTACTACCTGACATTGACGTGGTCAAATACCAAGCAATATTTGTGTGTGAAACCCTATTCTTAGCACGGAAAGTGGTTGCCAAGGTTTGGATGCAGGCAGTACCCCCGACACTGCAGGGGTGGAAAAGCGAAATTAATGATACCCTTCCATATAGGAAAATGATATACACCCACAGAGGTCACCCGCAGAAATTCTCTAATGTTTGGGATAGATGGCTGGAGGATGGAGAGACTTGCACTTCGTAGTTCTGTTCCTAGGTATATAAGACACTAAGGCCCCTTTCACACTTATACGACTTGTCCCACGATTTTGTACTGCAAAATCGTATGACAAGTCATTCTCCATGATTTTCAATGACTACCATTCATACTGGCACGACTTTAAGTCGTGCCGACTTCTAAGTAGTCCCTGCACTATTTTGGTCCAACTTCCATGCGAGTTGATGTCCATAGACCTCAATGTTAAACCCTCAAGTAGCATGCCAATCGTACCTGAATAATAAAGACACGATTTCAGTATGACTTTGTAAGCACAAGCTGAGAATAGTTAATGCCAAAGTTGTGGCAAAGTCGTACAAAGTAGTACTGCTCCCAAATCGCGGTAAAATTGCGGCAAAATCACGGCCACTAAATCACGGTAAAATTGCATGACTTTGAAGTCGTACAAGTGTGAAAGGGGCCTTAGGAATATACCCTATGTCAATCTGTGTCATACTCTACTTGTAATCTGTTTTTTATAATTTTTTATGTTTTATTTTGCTGGAACATTTCTTTCTGTGGTGTTTTATTGCTTAATAAGATTCACTCGTATGTGTGTATGTACATTTTGATTGCATCTCAATAAACTTGGTTTTTCTTGATAAAAAAAAAAAGGCTAGTCGTCTTTACTTCACACACAAGTTCTGGCATTTCAAATTTAATGGGTTGGGTTTAGCTCTGGGATTCCAATTCGGAGAGAAGTCAAGGGCCATGTACAGTGTGGGTCTACGATGCAAAAGGCTCCACTGGGACACACAGGAAATGGTTTGAGGGTAAAACGTACATGGCATCTGCACTTGTTGCTTTGGAAACTTTTTAGGCCGGGTCAGGTTCACTTTAGGGTTTAGTGGTCCTTTCAGAGAAGCAAATAGAAGCATTACAAAAAAAAAATTAAAATAAACTGCTTATCTGTACTTGTACCTTTTGGGGTGTATCTTGGGTTTAGGACAGCCGGGAGTACAAAGCGCACAGCTCCGTCTGCCCCCACCGACAACTCCCGCACATATTTCAGGTTGACCTCGGCCTCCTGGCCAGGAGGGAGATTCCCAACACGGCAGCTAAAGATGTCTGCCGAGCTCTCATCTTCCTCCAGGAGGAAGGCTTGCTTACCCTGGCTGATGGCCTCATCGTAGGTCTTGTGAGCCTGAAGAAGAGAGGGAGGAACAATAAAACTGTTACTGTTGTGTAATTTTAAAAAAATTTCAGCAATTTAGATCTTTGAATTTGACCCATGAACACAATTTCATTTATATAGTTTTTTTATATTTAATATTTAATATTTTAAAAACTACTGATCTGTATATGGTGTACAGCATTAATTTACATTACTAAATTCTAACTTTACATTTTGTGTCCAGTTTTTCTGTTAAATCTCCCAAAATAGAAAGGAAGTACAGTAAAACCTTGGATTGCGAGTAACTTGGCCTGCGAGTGTTTTACAAGACGAGCACATTTTTTAAATAAATTTTAACTTGATAGACGAGCGATGTCTTGAAATATGAGTAGTGTCACGTTATAAGACATAGAAGAGTATAAAAGAGAAGCGAGGATGGTTGGTGAAACTAAAAAACGCTTATGCTCAAAAAAGCTCAATAAAAATGTGCACAAAAGCACAAAAAAAAAAAAGCATAAGCTTCTTCAAGCTGCATGAGCCTTAAGGCCTCTTTCACACTTGTACGACCTGAAAGTCGCGCGACTTGAAGCAATGCCTGTGTAATCTTGAGGTCTAAGGACCTCAGGTCGCATCAAAGTTGGCCCAAATAGTGCAGGGACTACTTTTAAGTTTCTGCGAATTAAAGCCACACAGATATGAATGGTACTCGATGGAAATCATGGGGTACGATTTGTCATGCGACTTTGCAGTCCCAAGTTGCAGGACAGGTTGCACAACTGTGAAAGGGGATCCCCATCTAAAGTGATCCGATTTGGAACCCACATTACAGGAAGATTACCCCGGGCATTCCTTGAAGTTACCTCGAAGTTGTCTTGAAGTCACATTGCTATAATCTTTTTATACGGACTATAGACTGAAGGACTTATGAATAAATGGTTGTGGAACGAATAATCTGAGTTTCCATTACTACTTATGGGGAAATTTGCTTGGATATACAAGTGCTTTGGATTACAAGCATGTTTCTGGAAAGAATTATGCTTGCAATCCAAAGTTTTACTGCATGTCTATGACTAAAGATCGTAAAACCCAATACACTGTATATCCGCAGATCAGTAGATAATTTAATCACACATTCTATATGTAGTAATATGCCCAAAACATGCTCTGCCATTTCAGTATACAAGATGACTTAAATTTGCAACTATAACAGAATGCTTGGAACGATGCGTGCACAAGCACTGTGCTCTATATACGTCATTGTGGGTTGGTAGGCCATGGGGCAGGATGTTTGTGACTCAAAACCATACAGCCTGTCGACCCGTGTTAATTCATGATGAGGTATCCTGGAGAGTCACTGACTTGTATAACCATGTAACTATATATTTCTATACAAATACATAATTTACTAACCACTTCCCTCTGCCCTGTTTCTATTGGTGTGTTGAACCATATAAAAGTTGTAACACACCTAATAAAGGCAGACATTTTACGAATGCATAACTTGCTTCTTGTTTCATGGTGTCTCCGGATATCTGAGGGCCCTGTTGGTGTACCTAATAGACGGGTGGTCCTCCAGAATACCTACTATTTTCTTCAGATGGGATAAGACAATCATCTGCGGTGGGATGGACCTTTGTCTATTTTGACAAATTCTTTCCTACCCTGTCTCTGATAAAGTCTTAGCCTTTTAAACAATAAGAGAAAGGAAGGACGGACCATGCCACGCCGTAATAGACACACTCACAGGAGTGTAACATTGTAGGGTCTTTGGGAGACCCGAGTCTTTATTTAAGACTCAGTTCAGTATCCTTTTGGGAAGGGTATTTAGGTAACCAACAGCGCCCGCTAAATCTTTGCTTCTCTTTCTGTTGCATAGAAGTAATAAGATAACTTGTGATTGGTGATATTTTTTTAATTTACAAGGCAACACAGACAACCGTCATGTCATTGTAGCGGTACCCCCGCAGGGGCTGCTGATTGTTGTAGTCCACCTGTCACCCCGCCCAGACAGGCACACGATTAGACACTCTTAAGCCTCGTACACACGGTACGATTGTTGGCAGGGGATTGTCTGTTGACAGACTGTTGTCCTAAAATCTTACCGTTAGTATGCTCCTTTTGACAATTGTTGTCCAACTTTCAGCCAAAAAATGTTGGATGGCAGGCTAGTAAATTTTCGGCGGACAATGGTTTGACGTCAGATTTTCGTATGGTCAGTAATGGTATGGTCACAAATCCGTCACACAAAAGTCGAAAAGTACAAACACGCATGCTCGGAATCAATGCTCACCGAACACGAAATTAGCAGAAGGTGCCCAAAGGGTGGCGCTCAAGAGCTGGAATTCCTCGTAGTACGTCACTATGTTCGTGTTTGTTGCACAACAATTGTGTACCAATAGTATGGAAGACAAGATCCTGGCATGCGCCCTTTTGACAAAAATCCTCCTCAACGCATCCAGCACTTCACTTGCTTACACTTCCAGGAACAGCTAGCACTAATTTGTAGGCCGGAAGGGACTCAACCAGGCCTAAGGTGAATGCCCTTTGCGGGCAGGGACCACGGGCCCCTTTAGTTTAGTGACAAAATATGGTAGTCCTTAGTGCTAGCTGTCCATGTGGCTACTGAGCCCAGTACCACATCTTCAGGCTGTGCCAGCCCTCCTGGTTGCAGCTGCCTCTTTCCAATGCCCATGTTTCCACAGTCCACTCCTTTGGCTCTGCACCCATCCCAGACTGCTCTTTTCCAGTCCTCTCAGGCGTGTCTCCCCAGTCCTCCCAACTGTGCATCACTCACCAGCCCTCTTGGCTGCGACCTGTTGTTCCTCCATGGAGACTTGCCTGGCAGTGCTCTCTCCCGCAGTCCTCTCCTTGCTCCCATGCCGCCAGTCCAGGACACCTCTAAGTGTTCTTAGAGGGGCCCGCTCGCACCCGAGCCCCAGGACCAAGGTGACCCCCCCAGACTGGAGAGCTTGCTCAAAGGCTACTGACAGCCTAACACTCCATCTCCTCCAGCTTCCACCTGAACAACTCCTCTCCAGCTGGGCTGACCCTGGGTATTTAAGGAGGCCTGTCCCCTGCCAATCCAAATTGGGGATTGCTCAGGGCTCCCTAGAATACACCAGACAGGTCCACCTCTCTTCTCCTTCCTTTCTAGAAGACACTAGAATATTTTAAAAAGAAGTGGGAAGCCCCAGTGATGCTGCCTGTCAGTCACCAGCTCTACCCTGAGTCACTCCCAACCCATATCAAAACAAACAGGCCTAGCTACCAGCTAGGCCTGCCTAAATTTGCCTACTCTGCCAAAAAAACTATTTACATCATCTAGCAACCTAGAGGGTGCTACACCATGCATTACAGAGTAGAAACAAAAATAAAACCAAAAGATTAAAGTCTATTTGTAGTATTAGTAAAGAGACATGGTGGGGTGGTTGGTTACATCCATTCTTTAAAGCGTTTTTTTTTTTTTTTTTTTTTGGGTTAACAAACACAGATTCTGTTCCTTTAGTGCCGGTTCACACTTGTGCGATGCGATTTAGATGCAAATTTTTTCATTGCGTGTTTGATTATTACCAGCGCGATTTTATTTCAAATCTAATGCGAATTGTATGCGAATTGTATGCGCTTTACATGTAAATTAGGCACAGATGCGATTTGTGCTCAGGCCAATCGAAAAGGCAAGAAAAGAAATGGGTGTTAACTTCCTGTGCTCTTCCTTGTTTTCCTTTGTGGAGGAGTATTGTCGTTGAGGAGTGTGGTTTGTCTGTGAGTAGTCAGTGAGGATTTTGATTTTTGATCATTATGTTTCATCAAATGCCGTTGATAGCAGCAGTTGTTACTGCTACTGCTGCAGTCCTGATTACGGATGAGCCGAACACCCCCCTGTTCGGTTCGCACCAGAACATGCGAACAGGAAAAAAGTTTGTTCGAACACGCGAACACCGTTAAAGTCTATGGGACACGAACATGAATAATCAAAATTGCTAATTTTAAAGGCTAATATGCAAGTTATTGTCATAAAAAGTGTTTGGGGACCCGGGTCCTGCCCCAGGGGACATGGATCAATGCAAAAAAAAGTTTTAAAAACGGCCGTTTTTTCAGGAGCAGTGATTTTAATAATGCTTAAAGTCAAACAATAAAAGTGTAATATCCCTTTAAATTTCGTACCTGGGGGGTGTCTATAGTATGCCTGTAAAGGGGCGCATGTTTCCTGTGTTTAGAACAGTCTGACAGCAAAATGACATTTTGAAGGAAAAAACTCATTTAAAACTACCCGCGGCTATTGCATTGCCGACAATACACATAGAAGTTCATTGATAAAAACGGCATGGGAATTCCCCAAAGGGGAACCCCGAACCAAAATAAAAAAAAAAAATGACGTGGGAGTCCCCCTAAATTCCATACCAGGCCCTTCAGGTCTGGTATGGATATTAAGGGGAACCCCGGCCAAAATAAAAATTAAAAAATGACGTGGGGTTCCCCCTAAATTCCATACCAGACCCTTCAGGTCTGGTATGGATTTTAAGGGGAACCCCGTCTGGTATGGATTTTAAGGGGAACCCCGCGCCAAAAAAAAAAAAAATAAACGGCGTAGGGTCCCCCCAAAAATCCATACCAGACCCTTATCCGAGCACGCAACCTGGCAGGCCGCAGGAAAAGAGGGGGGGACGAGAGTGCGGCCCCCCCCTCCTGAACCGTACCAGGCCACATGCCCTCAACATTGGGAGGGTGCTTTGGGGTAGCCCCCCAAAACACCTTGTCCCCATGTTGATGAGGACAAGGGCCTCATCCCCACAACCCTGGCCGGTGGTTGTGGGGGTCTGCGGGCGGGGGGCTTATCGGAATCTGGAAGCCCCCTTTAACAAGGGGACCCCCAGATTCCGACCCCCCCTGTGTGAAATGGTAAGGGGGTACAAAAGTACCCCTACCATTTCACTAAAAAACTGTCAAAAATGTTAAAAATGACAAGAGACAGTTTTTGACAATTCCTTTATTTAAATACTTCTTCTTTCTTCTATCTTCCTTCATCTTCTGGCTCTTCTGGTTCTTCCTCCGGCGTTCTCGTCCAGCATCTCCTCCGCGGCGTCTTCTATCTTCTTCTCTTTGGGCCGCTCCGCACCCATGGCATGGGGGGGAGGCTCCCGCTCTTCTCTTCATCTTCTTCATCTTCTTCTCTTCTTCTCTTCTTCTCTTCTTCTCTTCTTCTCTTCTTCATTTTCTTCTCCGGGCCGCTCCGCAATCCATGCTGGCATGGAGGGAGGCTCCCGCTGTGTGACGGCGCTCCTCGTCTGACAGTTCTTAAATAACGGGGGGCGGGGCCACCCGGTGACCCCGCCCCCCTCTGATGCACGGGACATGACGGGACTTCCCTGTGGCATTCCCCGTGACGTCACAGGGAAGTCCCGTCAAGTCACCGTGCGTCAGAGGGGGGCGGGGTCACCGGGTGGCCCCGCCCCCCGTTATTTAAGAACTGTCAGACGAGGAGCGCCGTCACACAGCGGGAGCCTCCCTCCATGCCAGCATGGATTGCGGAGCGGCCCGGAGAAGAAAATGAAGAAGAGAAGAAGAGAAGAAAAGAAGAAGAGAAGAGCGGGAGCCTCCCCCCATGCCATGGGTGCGGAGCGGCCCGAGGAGAAGAAGATAGAAGATGCCGCGGAGGAGATGCTGGACGAGAACGCCGGAGGAAGAACCAGAAGAGCCAGAAGAACCAGAAGAACCAGAAGATGAAGGAAGATAGAAGAAAGAAGAAGTATTTAAATAAAGGAATTGTCAAAAACTGTCTCTTGTCATTTTTAACATTTTTGACAGTTTTTTAGTGAAATGGTAGGGGTACTTTTGTACCCCCTTACCATTTCACACAGGGGGGGGGCCGGGATCTGGGGGTCCCCTTGTTAAAGGGGGCTTCCAGATTCCGATAAGCCCCCCGCCCGCAGACCCCCACAACCACCGGCCAGGGTTGTGGGGATGAGGCCCTTGTCCTCATCAACATGGGGACAAGGTGTTTTGGGGGGCTACCCCAAAGCACCCTCCCAATGTTGAGGGCATGTGGCCTGGTACGGTTCAGGAGGGGGGGGCGCACTCTCGTCCCCCCCTCTTTTCCTGCGGCCTGCCAGGTTGCGTGCTCGGATAAGGGTCTGGTATGGATTTTTGGGGGGACCCCACGCCGTTTTTTTTTTTTTTTGGGCGCGGGGTTCCCCTTAAAATCCATACCAGACCTGAAGGGTCTGGTATGGAATTTAGGGGGAACCCCACGTCATTTTTTTTTTTAATTTTGGCCGGGGTTCCCCTTAATATCCATACCAGACCTGAAGGGCCTGGTATGGAATTTAGGGGGACTCTCACGTCATTTTTTTTTTTAAATTTTGGTTCGGGGTTCCCCTTTGGGGAATTCCCATGCCGTTTTTATCAATGAACTTCTATGTGTATTGTCGGCAATGTATTAATAGCCGCGGGTAGTTTTAAATGAGTTTTTTCCTTCAAAATGTCATTTTGCTGTCAGACTGTTCTAAACACAGGAAACATGCGCCCCTTTACAGGCATACTATAGACACCCCCCAGGTACGAAATTTAAAGGGATATTACACTTTTATTGTTTGACTTTAAGCATTATTAAAATCACTGCTCCTGAAAAAACGGCCGTTTTTAAAACTTTTTTTTGCATTGATCCATGTCCCCTGGGGCAGGACCTGGGTCCCCAAACACTTTTTATGACAATAACTTGCATATTAGCCTTTAAAATTAGCACTTTTGATTTCTCCCATAGACTTTTAAAGGGTGTTCCGCGGCATTCGAATTTGCCGCGAACACCCCAAATTGTTCGCTGTTCGGTGAACTTGCGAACAGCCAATGTTCGAGTCGAACATGAGTTCGACTAGAACTCGAAGCTCATCCCTAGTCCTGATGGACAAAGGCAGGAGAAAGAGGAGGAGGAGGATGAGGAAGACACTGATGAGTACAAGAAGATATTGGGTCCATCCAATTATTCAAAATAGGGAAGAGAGAGGCCAGTTCAGGATCCTCTACAATGATCTCAGGCAGCATGAGGAGAAGTTCTTCAACTATTCCCGGATGTCAGTAAATAGGTTAGTACCTGTACCCTTCCTCCCTCCTTCTTATCTATCACTGACATGCATCCTACTGACCACCAATCCCACTGACCACCAACGCCACTGACCACCAACGCCACTGACCACCAATCCCACTGACCACCAACGCCACTGTCCACCAACGCCACTGTCCACCAACGCCACTGTCCACCAACGCCACTGTCCACCAACGCCACTGACCACCAATTCCACTGACCACCAATCCCACTGACCACCAACGCCACTGACCACCAACGCCACTGACCACCAATCCCACTGAACACCAACGCCACTGACCACCAATCCCACTGACCACCAATCCCACTTTTGATCGCTTTTCTCCTTTTACTAGAACAGTTTCCTATTACCATTTTATTTGATTTTGTGTATGGGCTTTAGCCTGTCACTTACATTGAATTTGTGCTTTTATTCCTTAGTTTCGATGAATTGCTTCGTCTGCTTGGTACACGTTTGGAGTATCAGAACACCACCTTTCAGAATAGTGTAGAGCCAGCGGAAAGGTTGCTTGTTACATTAAGGTAAAATATAGATATACTTTGTGTGTGAAATTTTATGCTATGCACCATAGTAAGCTATAGTAAGGAATGCTAAGAATGCAGACAGATATGACAACAAAATTGTTTTCTAAAAAAAATATTTTTTTTTTTATTTTAAAAAACTTAATATGTAAATTTTTTGGATTACATGCTTGGCATGAAATATTTTGGAAACAATTCAGCTCCCTCTGACTCTCTGACCTCCTCTGACTCTCTAGCTTTCTAACGTCCCCTGACTAAACTCAATCTGACTCCCTTACTTCCCCTGACTCTCTAACTCCCTCTGACTCTCTGACCTCCTCTGACTCTATAACTTCCCCTGACTCTCTAACTCCCTCTGACTCTCTTACTTACTGTAACTTTCTTACTTCCTCTGACTCTCTTACTTCCTCTGACTCTCTTATTTCCTCTGACCCTCTCACTTCCTCTGACCTTCTCACTTCCTCTGACTCTCTGAAGTGTGTCCTGGCTCCTCCACCTAGTGCGTATGAGTCCTTCTGTAATAAAAAAAAAAACATAACTAATTTATTTGATATTTTTTGTTAGGTACCTATCAACTGGAAATTCATATGCCAGCTTACACTACGAGTACAAATTAGGAAAATCTACAGTGAGCACAATTGTGCGTAACACCTGTATCGCCATCTGGGAGGTCCTAAGAGATGTGGTCATGAAAAAACCAAACAAAGAGGAATGGAACACCAAAGCTGAGTTGTTTTGGGAGCGCTGCAACTTCCCTAACTGTGTTGGTGCCATAGACGGCAAGCACATCAGAATTGTGAGGCCGGGAGGGGCGTGGCCAAGATGGCGCTGTGAGTGGACGTGTTTGTGAGAGTTCCGCTGCAATCCGGGACTGTCTTCTTCTAAAAGGCGGCTGAGAGGCACCAAACGCCGGCAGAACCCTAGACATGTACCGCCGCTCGCCCCGGACATCAAAAGGAAGGGGTAAGAAACTCAAATTCCCCCCTGTGACTGAGGAAACAGCGGCGGCCTGTACAGATCGCGTGGGAACTGAGCGGCACGCTCTAATCAATATGGCCACTCAAACACTGCAGCAAGAGCAATCCTCCTCCACACAGCCAGGCCTGGCTGAGGTGCTGGCTGCCATAGGTAATTGCCAGGCCTCTCTCACCACCCTAACTACTAAGGTGGATGCGGTGCAGATAGATGTGGGGCTAATAAGACTTGATATGGACAAAATCCGCTCCAGACTGTCTGATGCTGAGCAGCGCCTGGGGTATGTGGAAGATACTGTGGAGAATCATGGGGCTGATCTGCGCGCCCTCCATACTAAAATCAGAGCCCTGGAATATAAATCCGAGGATGCGGAAAACCGCAACAGGAGGAACAATCTCCGTATTGTAGGCCTAGCAGAGGGGTTAGAGGGTCAGCGGCCGAATTAATTTATTGAAGAGCTGCTCCGGAACCTTCTCCCTGAGGCCCAATTTTCGCCATTCTACGCCGTTGAGCGGGCCCATCGGATACCTCCTAAACCGGGCCCTCCTGGAGCACCACCACGCACTTTTATTTTAAAGTTTCTTAATTTCCGTTACAGGGATGAAGTGCTCAGGGCTGCCAGGGTAAAAGGAGAATTGAAGCACCAGAACAGCAGACTGCTT
Source organism: Aquarana catesbeiana (assembly GCF_042186555.1). Lineage (NCBI taxonomy): Eukaryota > Metazoa > Chordata > Amphibia > Anura > Ranidae > Aquarana > Aquarana catesbeiana. Next base: position 947,091,631 of record NC_133324.1, on the reverse strand, counting down.
ACCTTCCCTGACTATTATGTTGAGACACAAAAGCTTAGACGCTCTTTTGGCCAGGTGAAGGCAGCCATGCGTCTTAAAGGCATTCGATATAGCATACTATTTCCTGCACGGCTCCGGGTTCAGGATGGGGAGACAACCAAGTTTTTTATGTCCCCCAGGGATGCCACTGCTTGGCTGGAGTCATTGCCTCCTAATCGCTGAATGCTGCTGGAGGGATCTGTTGCATGACTATTTAATGCTCTGTAGTAATATGCCTCTCAATGCTAGGTGGACTAATGTTGCACCTGTTGTGTCTTTTGCAAAGCCTGCCTGCAAGAACTTTAAGTACTGTGCCCCTGGCTGTGCCAGGTGAATTATGCCTCTAAGCCTGCCACTTTATGGCTTACTCAGTGGTTTATTCATCCATCCTGTGATTTGGTTCTACATTATACCTTGATGGACTGACTCCCTGGACTGGGCACTGGCGAACTCTAGTGCTCAAGTAAGGTACTGCAAGCTTAATCATTCCATCTTTTACGTTTGAAAGTTGTTCACTACTGCCTAGATGATTGCTTTCCTTCCGGGCATGTTGTTTGGGAGCCTTGTTCATCCTGAAGGCACTGTACCAAATCCAGTGCTCCGAATAATAAGAAGGAAGTACACACTGACAAGAAATGGAACAGTCTGACAATCCATATTTTTTCTTTTGCTGGAACTCCATCTCCTATTTTTTAGTGGCGGCGGAGCTTCTCATCGCTCCACGTGGACGTGTTTTCCACTAAGTGTCAGCACCCACTGGTCCACGCTCCCTGACCGTGGGGTTTTTGATGTTTGGTGAACAAAGCATTCCTGTGTTGGGGTGGGGGATGTGGGGGGGGGGGGGATTGGTTGAAGGGTTGTTTTTGTTCACCGGTTTTTTTCTTTTCAGGTGCTTAAAATTGTCTATTTTACTATTGAAATCTAATGACATAGTACTGTGCATGGTAATGAGTGTGTTGCTGGACTTGGATGCTGCCCTCACGGATTGGCCCATATTCATATTTCTAATTTACCCCGTATCCAATGGCTGAGTTTAGAGTAATATCATGGAACGTGCGGGGACTTAATACCGCTGTGAAGCGTTCCCTAGTGTTTCGTTTCCTGCATAAACACAGGCCGCAGATCTGTATTCTTCAGGAAACACATATGCAGAGCAGCAGAACACCTTGCCTTAGAAAAGCCTGGGTTGGCCCAAACTACCACTCCACTTTCTCCACGTATGCCCGTGGGGACAGCATCCTGGTCCACAAGACTTTGCCGTTTAGACTTCTAGAAGTCAGAACTGACAAGGAAGGGAGATTTGTTATTGTACATGCTAATGTCTACGATAAAAATGTGGTGTTAGTTGGTATCTATGTTCCACCACCGGCTACTGGCGGAATCCTTCATGAGATTATGCAAATCGTGGTGCAACTTGACACCGCTTTGGTTTATCTCATGGGAGATTTCAATATGGTCCCCTCTGTAAAGTTGGATCGACTGCATGGCTCGGCACGTGACACTCCGGATCTCAAGCAGTGGGCGGACACGTTTGCCCTCACTGACATCTGGAGGCACATTTACCCGCAGTCCAAAGTATTCACCTGCCACTCAGTTACACATAAAACTCTATCGAGAATTGACCTGGCTTATGCTTCTGGCCCTGCACTGTGCCTCCAGGAACTCGCCTATGGCGCTTGTCCAGATTTTGGGCCAATGATGAGAGATTACAAGAACCTCTCACGGCCTCCATCTGCAATTTCTGGACGGACAACGCGAGTTCAGTTTCCCCGCCTGTTCTCTTGGATTCTTTCAAAGCTTGGATGCGGGGGGAATACGGGGTCAATATCAATAGATTGAAACGGGAATCCACTCACTCCCTTGAACAGCTTGAGGAGCTGGCGGCTAGGTTGGAGTCGGAATATGTCTCTGCTCCTGATGATGAGTGATATAGGGCATGGAAGCGAGCTCTACGAGCTCTATCCACTGAAAGGATGACTCAAACAGACAAAGCATTACTCTATTCAGCACAGAGGGTGTTTGAGCATGGGGGGAAGAATGGGAAGTTACTGGCATGGCTGGCTAAGGGAAGCATACCCTCAACCCCTATAGGTTCCATTAAAGATGGGTCGGATCAAAGTCTTACAACTCCCAGTAGAATTAACAATCGATTTCGTGACTATTTTCGGGAGGTTTACTCCTCTAGAGCAGCTGCTTCTGACTCCTCCATATCCTCCTTCCTAGATTCCCTATCCATTCCTGTTTTGTCTGACGAGGCAAGAGAGGGCCTAGAGGCAGATATTACACTTGAGGAGATCCAGGTAGCCATGGGGCATCTCCGGGGAGGGAAGGCCCCTGGGGCAGATGGGTTACCATCTGAATTTTATTCCAATTTCTCTGAGCTCCTGGCTCCCAAATTGACCTCACTACTCTCTAAATTCGCGACATTGGAGACTCTGCCTGATACCATGAACGAGGCAATTATTGTACTGGTTCCTAAACCCGGTAAGGATCCACTTGACTGTGCATCCTACAGGTCCATATCTTTAATTAATGTGGATGCCAAGATTTTTGCTAAGGTCTTGGCTATCCGTTTATCTCAAATTTATCCATGGTGTACAATTACTATACCATACTCCCAGAGCCCGCGTACGCACTAATAATTGGGTCTCGGACCCCTTCAATTTATATCGTGGTACGAGGCAGGGATGTCCGCTCTCCCCCAGCCTGTTTGCCCTGGCACTGGAGCCCCTGGCTATTGCTATTAGGGGTGCTTCGGATGTCCGGGGCTTGCGGGTGGGTATGATGGAAGAGCGCCTCTCCCTCTATGCCGACGATGCACTTTTATATTTGAACGACGACGGGCCCTCTCTACAAGCTGCTTTGCGTATATTTGATAATTTTGGTGGACTGTCGGGGGTTAAAATAAATTGGACCAAATCTGTTATATTCCCTTTAGACCAGTGGTTCTCAACTCCAGTCCTCAGGACCCACCAACAGGCCAGATTTTAAATATTACCTTGGGGAGATGAAGACTAGAATACTGCAATCACTGAGCAGCAAATGATATCACCTGTGATGTATTTCAGTTATCTTGTAAACCTGGCCTGTTAGTGGGTCCTGGGGACAGGAGTTGAGAACCACTGCTTTAGACGAAGGCGTTACCTCTGGACCCCAATCCTCCCCGCTGCAAATGGTAAAGGAATTTAAATATCTAGGGATAGTAATCACAAGAAACCCCTCTGAATTCATTGCCAAAAATCTAACCCCTGTAATACATATACTGCGCACAAAATGCTCTGCATGGGGGAACTTGCCACTTAATCTTCTTGGACGCATCAATCTCCTTAAAATGATGATATTACCTAAGTTCAACTATCTATTCAGAAATTGCCCGGTTTGGGTTCCTATTGCATTATTTAAGGAGATTGATCGGTTAGGGAGTTCGTTTATTTGGGCCGGGGGAACCCCTAGGCTGGCTCGATCCACATTGTGGTTGCCCGCGGATTTGGGGGGCTAGCTCTCCCCAATTTTCAAACCTATTTCTGGGCAGCCATGTTAGTGACAGTGCATTGGTGGTATCAGGGCTCGAGATCTAATGCTGCGGTCTGTCTTGAAGCCAACAGTTTGGGCTCCCTGACTGACCTCCGCAACTTCCCTTATAGAGGGCTGGGGGCTTACCCTAAGGTACCCGCACCTACTCGGGCAACCTGGAAGGTATGGGTGGCTGCTAGACAGAGGTTCCGTAAGCCGGGGCAGCTATCCTCGCCTCATCCATTGTGGGGAAACCCAGCACTTCACCACTTCTGTACTATTCCAGGTCCTCAAGTCTGGGCTAGATACGGTATTATAACACTGGAGCATATAATGCCTAGAGGAGAACTGCTCCCTTTTCAGGAGTTGATGGCTAAATTTGGGCTGCCACAATGGATGAGATTTCAGTATCTCCAGCTTAGACACGCGGCTAGGGCTCAGTTCCCACAACCCCCAATCCTACAAGCCGATCCCATTGAAGAACTTTTGTCCCCTGGCGATCTATTGAAACCTCTATCCTCTCTTTATAATGCGCTGTTGGGCAAGGACTCCCCCAAAATAGGAAAGCTGTGGGAAAGATGGCAGGCGGACATCCCATCGATGGACAAGGACGGTTGGGACAATTGTCTAGATTATGGCCCTAAATTAGTGATAGCATCTAGGGATAAACTGATACAGGTCAAATTTATACATAGGGTTTACTACACCTCGCAGAGACTCTATCGCATATTCCCTGAGAGAGATCCCGTATGTCCTAAATGCAAGATACAAATTGGTACCTTTTTCCATATGTTCTGGGAGTGCCCCATTATAGTGGCATTATGGTCTGCGATTTTTGGAGAAATTAATTCCAGATTGGAAGTATCTCTTCCGGTTCTGCCTGCGCTAGCTCTGTTGGGGGTGTTTGATGATGAACAAAGGCCCTATCATCTTAAACTCCTAATTTCCTATCTTCTTTTTTACGCAAAAAAGGAAATCCTTATGAAGTGGATTGATTCTTCCCCTCCGTCGGTTGCGGCCTGGGTGGCACAGATTGAAGCAGCCATCCCCATGTACAGAATGACGTACAGGGGGTCCCCTACTTACAAACATCCGACTTACAAACGACTCCTACTTACAAACGGAGGGAGACAACAGGAAGTGAGAGCAAATCTACCCCTAGGAAGGGAAATTCTCTCCTGTAAGAGTTAATATGGGAAAAAGGTGTCTCCACTGATGCTTTATCACCAATCCTTATTTCCCTAATAACCCCAAATTTTCAAAATCCAGTTGTCATTGGGACAGAAAGTGAGGTGAAATTTTCTGAACATGGGCACAGACAGCAAAACAAATGTTACAGGGGTGATAACCCTTCCCTATGCTATCTACAAAACTTAAAAATAGATTTTTTGGCTGGAGCTACACTTAAAAAATTTACCTGTTCCGACTTACAAACAGATTCAACTTAAGAACAAACCTAAAGTCCCTATCTTGTTTGTAACCCGGGGACCCCCTGTATATAAACTGTGGGTGTCCATGGAAATTTGAAAAAGTTTGGGCTCCGTGGATGGCCTCTTAGGCTCGATTCACACAGGGGCAACACGACTTTAACGCGACTTTGCACGGCGACTTCAACGCGACTTCGGCGCGACTTCAGCGCGACTTTAGCAAATTACAACGCGACTTCAAGGACAGGCGACTTTGGCTGTGGCCAATCACAGGACAATCAGCTTTCTGGGAGGGAGGGGTTTTCCCTGCAAAGTCGCTTGACTTTGAGAGAGAGATCCGACTTGGAGGCGACTTCCATTGATTTCTATGGTACAGGTCGCCTACCAAGTCGGATCCAAGTAGTACAGGGAGTACGCTCTGAAGTCGGAGCGACTTCAGTAGTGTCTATTAAGACGCTCCCATTCACTATAATGTGAATCTCTTTCTGGGGCGACTTGGGGCGACTTGAGGGCGTACAAGTCGGATCCCAAGTCGTCCCAGTGTGAACCGAGCCTTAGGGATATACACTCCATCCTGTTTCCTAATGTATTTGGTGGGTGGGGGTGGATCTAGTGGACGGACACTCAGAAGTACTTGGTTACTGGTATTGAAATTTCTTTTTACAATGCCATATTGTTATATATACTGAATAGAACATATTGTGGTAAAGCATGTACACCTACTATGCAGAGCTGTGTATTGTGTCAATCGGTATTCTGTAATTTTGCCTTCTTTGACAATAAAGCACCTTTGTTTGTTAAAAAAAAAAAGCATGTTACACAGCACAGTGATTGTTCTGTGTAATTTGGCACCCTGTAACACCTGGCTGATCCTGCCTAACTATACCCTCCCCTCTGCAAACAGACCACGATAATCATGGCTGCTGAGCCCTGACATCGTGGTCTGTTTGCATGCCTCCTCACATGCAGAGGGGACATTTTAGCTTTTTCAATAAACATCTGTTTTTTATGCTAGTTTTGTGTGTATACCTTTTTATCTCTTGGGTATCACAAAGCCCCGGTGCTCCTCACCACTCCCCATTTCCCTTGTGGATTGTGCTTAAGACAAAGGGGTTTATTTACTAAGGGCATTTCAAATATACTTGGAAGTGCAGTCGCTGTAGATCTAAGTGGAAGATCTGAAATGAGGGGAAGCTCTGCTGATTTTTATCATCCAACCATGTGCAAGCAAAAATGCTGTTTTCCTTGCATGTTCCCCTCAGATCTACAGCGACTGCACTTCCAAGTGCACTTGTAGTGCACAGTGGATTTGCCTTTAGTAAATCAACCCCAAAGTTACATTTATTACAAAGAGTTAAAGTAGAACTATGGGCAAAACTTTTTTTTTTCATTTTGGAAGGTTATAACCGCTGTCAGATTTTTTTTCCCCCACCATCTCTGTCCCATTGTGGAGATTTCCCTTCACTTCCTGTCCCATAGCTAAACAGGAAGTGAGAGGAAAACTCTGCAAATTACAGGAATTTCTTGGGGACCCCCAGGTCACCAGAACTAGTGTCCCAATTGGAAGATTTCCCATCTTTTACTTTTTTGTGGACAACCCAAAATTTGGGGTTTTCTCTTTACTTTCATTTTTAATGATAATGGTAAACATGACAAATAGAGAGGGTGAATCGCCTTAACAGGGGCACAGACAGCAATAAAAATGGACAAGGGCTCTAATCCCTCTTCACTCTGCCCTAAACTAAACAAAACTAAAAAAAAAAAAAAAAAAAAAAAAAAGTTTTGCCTTTAGTTATACTTTAAAGTTTACCTAATCTGTAATACAATGTGCCTAAGGTAGCAACATTAATGACATAGAGGCACCTTGTGCCTGTACATGTGTGTGTGTTAAGCCGGTCATACATGGATTCAAATTCGTTCGTTTGAGCAGGGATTGAATTTTGATCCATGTATGGGCAGGCTGTAAATCTATTGATCGATTTGTGCACAACCAGGCGGTTGGAAATTTTCCTCTTAACCACCTTAATACCAGAACTTTCACCCCCTTCCTGCCCAGGCCATTTTTTAGCTTTCACCGCTGTCGCACCTTGAATGACAATTGCGCGGTTATACAACACTGTATCCATATGAATTTTTCTTATGTTTTTCTTCACACAAATAGGGCTTTCTTTTGGTGGTATTTAATCACTGCTGGAATTTTTATTGTTTACAAAAAAAAAAAAAAGAAAAAATTTTGAAAAAAAAAAAGTTTTTCTTAGTTTCTGTCAGTAAATTTTGTAAATAAGTAATTTTTCTCCTTTACTGATGTGCGCTGATGAGGCTGAATTGATGGGCACTGATGAGGTGGCACTTATGGGCACTGATTAGGTGGCACTGATGAGGAGGCACTAATATGCCACACTGATGGGCACCGACAGGTCGCACTGATATGCGGCACTAATGAGCACTAATAGGTAGCACTGCTGGGCACTGATAGGTGGCATGGATAGGCCGCACTGATGCGAGGCACTGATGGGGGGCACTGCTGGGGCTTTCCTCTAATCAGGGCACTGGCAATCAGTGCCCTGATTACCTGTCCAGGTCTCCCCTGCGAAGATATGCCGCGGATCGGCACTCCTCACCAAACACTCTGTCAGTGTGAGGAGAGCCGATTCACGGCACTTCCATATGTGACCGGCTGTGATTGGACACAGTCGATCACATGGTTATCACACGGCTCTTTACAGAGATCGGGGTCATGCCAGGAGTGTGATCGTGGCTGCTCTGGGGCACCATCATATGACGTCCTCCCAGAACGAGAGCCGCACCGTCCCTCGGTCATTTGACGGTGTCTGGGCGGCAGGTGGTTAATCAATAGAATTGATCGGGAAGTCTCCCTGCTGTCAGAATACAATAGCTTAGCGGGAGGGATTCCTCCTATCAACATACAAGTGTGTGGACGTGGGAAATGAGTCGTTTTCTTTTGTTCAACACACTGTTTGAACGAGAAAAGAAAAAAAAATGACTCATACGGCTAGCATTAATCTTCATATCGATCCCAGGAGTTCCTGCAGAATCTGTTTTCTGCTAGCTCTAGAATGTACAGGGGGCCTTGATTTTTTTTTCTCCAAGTCAAAATTAACCTCTTCCCGACCACCCCAGGCAGATATACTGCGGCAGGAAGGCCTCTCTGCACCAGATCACGTTCTAGATACCTGATCTGGCACTTGGCGATCTGCTCCCGCTGTGTTTGGACACAGCGGAAGCTATTTAGAGGGTCAGACCCACCGATCGTTCAGGAGACAGGCAGAACGTCTATGTAAACAAGGCAGACCGCCGTTCTGTGACAAGGGAAGGCTGTGATCTTGTATTTCTGCTAAGCAGGAACACGGATCTCTGCCTTCCCATAGTACAACCATCCCCCACACAGTTAGGAAGCACTCCCTAGGAACAAATGGCAGAGCCCCTTGTGGGCCATTTACAGCCTTGGACAGAGATCAACGGGGGATCTACAAGGTCTCAGTCAAGAAAAGGCAAGTGGTGAACTAATCATTACACTATAGGCCGTATAATCACATAGCAATCTAATAAAGACAAAGAGTGTATAATTCATGACATTTTAATGTGTTTTGATGTGTTTGTCTTGTAATCCTCATTACCTGCTCCTTCTCCTGGAGGTCGGCTACAATCTTCTTCCCCTCTATTGTGGCCTCAAAGTTGTAGATGGCGGAGTCTTCATCCATGGGGAAGACAAAGACCGATTCCACCGCCTTCTCCTCCTTGTTCTTATATTTGAGAGTTGCCGATACGTCCGCCACAAAGCCTTTCACCTGGACGTCAACCCAGATCCCCTGCAGAGGGACTGGACACACACACAGGAGAATCACACAATTAAATCTGCTGTCTTGCAACGTGAGGTGTAAATTTGGTGAACACTTAGGTGGAAAACAGTGATTTCCAGCTTCTTTCTAGATCAGAGCTATCCAAATTTTCTAAACAAAGGGCCAGTTTAATGTCGTTCAGATTTTAGGGGGCGTGGATTGTGGCATTTGGGAGTTGAAATTTTCCTGGAGTCAGTGGGAGGAAACAGTGCATCTTTGGCGGGGGTCAGTGGGAGGAACAGTGCCCCAGCATTGGGATCAGTGGGAGGAATAGTGCCCCAAGGGCCTAATAAAGGTAAGCAGTTTGGAGAGCACTGATCTAGAGGGATCACTCAGGTATGGTGTGTGTATATATATATATATATATATATATATATATATATATATATATAGAGAGAGAGAGAGAGAGAGAGTTACATTGGTCCAAGCTGGGGGCGGATATGCTGTAATCTGCCATTGCTTGTACACTCACCTGGCTGGCGGGAAGCCACGATGATGAGACCACAACATGGAGGAAATGGCGGCATTTTTGCAAGTTATCTGAAAGGAAATAAAATATATAAATTGTCAGATTTTAATGCTCCAGCCTGTATGTACAGAATACAGACTACCCTCAGAGTCCTCTTCCCTCCTTCACCACCTATTGCTGACTCTTAGAACCCGCATGCTTTCAGCTCATGTACTGTATGTCCTCCACTGGGTGGGCAGGAAGTCAGGTAAAGCCATCCTGGCCTTCCTTCCTTCCTGTGTATATTCTCTATTCACCGGACACACAAGGCCTTCTGTAAAACTGAACTCCAGGTCAACATATACAACCAATTCAAATCATACAGTTTGTAGTGCACATAGATCTGCAAAACAAATGGGATGAAGGAATATTCCTGAACTTTGTTTTTATCTCATGGTTACTGTGACATTATGTGTGAATGCATCAATGCAGCGCATGTTATCTCAGCTTGGTTTCATTGAGTGAGTTTACCAAAAAATGTAAATATTACAGAATATGCAGCCTCATGCTACATAACTAAGATCCATTTCAATCTGAATAAACTAAATTATTAATGTATCTTTAGATAGATTTTTACTTTAAAAAGCATTTTATTAAAATAAAATTGATAAAAATAAAAAAAAACAGATTTTTTGGATTAAAAAAAAAAAAAACATTGCTATATATCCACCCTGCTGCAAACCATAAATCCTGGTCACCTGCACCCCCCCCGAGGGAACAATAGCAGACTGAACTCATCTCTGCTGCTCTGCTCTCTCCTCCTATCAGAATATTTGTACATCCAGTACACCTGATTGGTCCCTCATGCTGCTCCTCCAGTTGTGGCTTTTCATACAGTAATAAGGATAGAAAAGTGTAGCGCTATATTGTGCATAAAGAAGGTGTATCATGTATAACACCTATGTGCATATCAAACGTTAGGATCTGTTAAACCCAACATGTGAACTTACTAGTGATGGCCTCTATAGAAATAGAGTGATATAAATAGTGATGTCAACGTATAATGCGAACGTTAGGTTCTGTTAAACCCAACAGGTGAACCTATTAATAGTGACCTGTTTAAAAATAAAATTAAATGGAAAAATATATCTGTTGGTATCAACATATAATGAAAAAACCTATGAATCGTGTGCACACAATCAATATAATCATCAACCATCAAATCCAAAGCCCAAATGTGTATATTACAACATGACATAAGGTGGGGATAAATGGCGAGTTCCTGGGGTATTAAACAGTTCATTCAATTTTGTAAAGGAATCCTGGGTAGATGCAGGTATCACAATAACATCTATTCCTATCTTCAAATAGGCTTTTCCAACTCTTGACCAGGCAAAGAAAATGATGTAAAATGCCCTTACCAGACGCGGTGGACTCACAGGCCGTTGGCGGTGAGTCGTATGAGCTTGCACCGTTTTCGGTAGGGTAACAGTTGTCCTTGGTCTCTGGCAAGAGGGTCTTGGAAAGGTTCCCAATCCAAAGCGATGTCCCGGATTCCTCCTCCAGCGAGCATTCGTATCTCATGCAATCTCCTCTGCTACTTCTTCCAGTAATGTCGGCGAGAGCCGACATTACTGGAAGAAGTAGCAGAGGAGATTGCATGAGATACGAATGCTCGCTGGAGGAGGAATCCGGGACATCGCTTTGGATTGGGAACCTTTCCAAGACCCTCTTGCCAGAGACCAAGGACAACTGTTACCCTACCGTACTTAAACGGTGCAAGCTCATACGACTCACCGCCAACGGCCTGTGAGTCCACCGCGTCTGGTAAGGGCATTTTACATCATTTTCTTTGCCTGGTCAAGAGTTGGAAAAGCCTATTTGAAGATAGGAATAGATGTTATTGTGATACCTGCATCTACCCAGGATTCCTTTACAAAATTGAATGAACTGTTTAATACCCCAGGGACTCGCCATTTATCCCCACCTTATGTCATGTTGTAATATACACATTTGGGCTTTGGATTTGATGGTTGATGATTATATTGATTGTGTGCACACGATTCATAGGTTTTTTCATTATATGTTGATACCAACAGATATATTTTTCCATTTAATTTTATTTTTAAACAGGTCACTATTAATAGGTTCACCTGTTGGGTTTAACAGAACCTAACGTTCGCATTATACGTTGACATCACTATTTATATCACTCTATTTCTATAGAGGCCATCACTAGTAAGTTCACATGTTGGGTTTAACAGATCCTAACGTTTGATATGCACATAGGTGTTATACATGATACACCTTCTTTATGCACAATATAGCGCTACACTTTTCTATCCTTATCATCTAATACAATTAGTCTAATTGTTAGTGTTGGCGGCTTGATTTTGTTTGGTTGGCGCAGCAGTTTTTTCCTGATTTTATTTTCATACAGTAATACCTCGGATTTGCGAGTAACACGGTTTACGAGCGTTTGGCAGTATGAGCTATTCTTTTTTTCAAATCCTGACTTGGTTTGCGAGTGTTGTCTCTTAAAACGAGCAGCATTCAAGCCTCTGGGGTGTGCAGTACTGCATTTGGCCAGAGGTGCGGGGTGGGGGGGCGCCGGTGACACTCGGAGCTGCTCGTAAACATTCCCGAGTATCTCTGAGCTTCAGGAGTGCATCTGAGTGTTTCTGAATGTCTCCGGCACCCCCCCACCTCTGGCCACATGTGGTACTGCATACACTAGCAGTGCCACTGGAACAGATTATTTGAGTTTCCATTGATTCCAATGGGGAAACTCGCTTTGATATACGAGTGCTTTGGATTACAAGCTTTTTTCTGGAACGAATTACACTTGTAATCCAAGGTACCGCTGTATTTGGATTTACTGCTAGAAAAAAGGGCATTGCTCGCTTGTATTTCACGCTCTCTGTAATCTCCACTTTGGTTTGCCCTGTTGTAGCTTTCTGTTAAAACAAAAGCAGACAGAAGCCAAGATGACTCTTTTGTCCTGCAGAAAACCAATTCCTTTCCCACTCCCGGCAGTGCTCTCTACAATCGTACGATCGCAAGGCTCACACTCGTGACGCGGAGGGTTTTATATCAGTTATTGAAGAAGATGGAACAACAAATATAAAAGTCAGGATTGTGGAGAATACCAACAAAGTCATGTCAACAGATGAAGAAAGGGGCTTGTGTATAAAAACTGGAGTCAGTGTAGAAGTCATATATTAAAAGGATCAGTCCACCCAAAACTAAATTTCTTTCTCGAACATCACGGGACACAGAGCCACAGTAATTACTGATGGGTTATATAGGGTATCATTGGTGATTGGACACTGGCACACCCTAGCAGGAAGTTCAACCCCCTATATAATCCCTCCCCCTGCAGGGATACCTCAGTTTTTACGCCAGTGTCTTAGGTGATGGACGTGTAAAGATGTCCTGTGCTGAGCTCCAAAGGGAATATCCTGATATCCTATACTGGGGCAGGCCAGGCGAACAGGATCCATTCCAAAGTGTCTTTTCATGGCCGAATTGAATGGTACCCGGGCCTCGTGTCCGAAGAAACTAGGTCTTACCTGTAATGCTTCTCATTTTAGAGAGCTGGACCCCGCATATTAGAAAATGGTTTTTCTAGCCTAATTTCTAGCCGGGTGCTTTACAGGGCCAGAACTGTGGATCCCCCTATTCGTAGGGGGCCCCAGTCTCTGACGGTTTTTTCAAACGGAGCCCACCGTGATTGGCGAAGATTGGGTCTGTACAACAGAACCCTGTGGCTGGATAAGGTAAGGGAGATTCCACAGAATTTTTTAATTCTAGTAGGTTTCTCCTTTAAGGTAAATGCATGCTATGCCTATTGTGACCACCGGGGGCTGCCAAGAGCACATACCTTTTCATGCTGATGTCTGTCTCAAGTGTTCAAAGCTGTACAAGCTCCTCCGGCCGGCTCCAGGTAAGATGGGATGAGGGGCTCTCCTCAGGGATATCTGCCCCCAGACTAGGGGGAGGCTGCAGGTGATCTGTAAGGCGGTTAGACACCGCATTTTCACCGCCGTTGCGGCCGCCATTACACAGGCAGGCCCATCATTACCAGCCTCTATCCCTCCTCCCCCTCCCCCAGCATCCTCCATGTTTGATTTAGAAGGGTCGGCTAGCGTGGGAAGCGCTCGTTTTTTCAAAAAACTAAGGGGGAGGGCACGGTTGAAGGGGGGGCAGGGTGTCAGCACAGTGTGCTCAGACGCCCACAGGACCGGCTGCAGGTTATTAAAGGCACTAATTACAGGTGCACTAAGCCTTTCTGGAGGGACACAGAGCTGACGGTCGCATGTAAGGGACACAATCATTCTCCTAGGCAGCATTTACTAAAGTAACACCAGACTGAGCATTGGGTAGCAAGGCTTTTAGCCAGACTGCATCGCTCAGCAGTCAGTGTTAATTTTTTGATACCTTCACCTTGTTGCTTTGCACCATGGGTAGAAGAGGTTCAAACACCCCAAGAACCAGAGACACTAGGCGATCTCGTTCAGGTTCTGAGGGCCCCCTGTCTGCAGCATCCTCCCCCCCTGAGGGGCCAGGGACGGCTAGCCAGGGAGAGCCGTTGGGGTCAGGGGCTACACCTGCTTCTGGCACTTCAGTCCCTGTATATAATACACAGGAGGTTTTTTCCTCAACCATTAATGGTTTAGAGGAAAGATTAATGGCCGTGATTACGTCCTCACTTGGTGGAAGAAAACGCACTAGGCCTTCCTCTGTTCCCCAAGACCCTCAGGAAGAGGAGCCCTGGGATAAAGGAGAGGAATCCCTTTCAGAGGATCGGGATGGGACGGATGATTCCTCTTCGGAGGAATCGGGTAGAGAGGGACCCTCTGCGACTTCCCAAGAGGAGAAAGTCTTAGTGCCGATCCTTACTGGATTGGTCCGCTCCACATTTAAGTTGCCCATATCTGAATCAGTTAAAGAACCCTCTTCTTCTTTAGGGTCACTGAAACCTCCTCAAACAGCACATGCTTTTCCTGTTCATAATTTACTTGAAAAGCTCCTTTATGCTGAGTGGGATCACCCAGATAAACGTTTTTTTCCGCCGAAAAAGTTTTCTACACTTTATCCTATGGAAGAAAAGTTTATTAAAATGTGGGAAATACTGGCCATTGATGCTGCCATTTCCTCTGTAAATAATAGTCTGACTTGTCCTGTAGACAATGCTCAGGTATCCTGTAGATAAAAAGATGGAATCCCTATTGAAGGATGTTATTTCCTTAGCAGGTTCAATGGCTCAACCTGCAGTAGCAGTGATTGGAGTCTGTCAATACTTAAGAGACCATGTTAAACAGGTCATCAAAGTTTTACCTGAACAGCAGGCCCAGGGGTTGGCTAACCTTCCAGCGGCCTTATGCTTTGTTGTTGACACCATTAGAGATTCTATCGTGCAAACCTTCCGTCTTTCACTGGGGTTGGTGCATATACGTAGAATCCTATGGTTGAAGAATTGGTCAGCCGAAGCACCATGTAAGAAGCTCCTGGCTGGGTTTCCATTTCGTGGTGAAAGGTTGTTTGGAAAAGACTTGGATAACTATATCAAGAGAATCTCTTGTGGGAAAAGCACTCTCTTACCTGTTAAGAAGAAGAGTAAGCGTCCCTCTTTCAAACAGACTCTTTCCCCAGCGCCGGGGGCTTCAGCCTCCAGGCAGTCTCGACGGCCTCCTCTATCTGGGTCCAAAGACAAGAGTCAACCCCAGGGACAAAAAAAAGTCCTGGGGGAAGAAGCCTACTAGGCAAAACACTAAGATCTCTGCATGAGGTGGCGCCCCCGCTCACTCGAGTGGGGGGAAGACTGCAACAGTTCTCAGGGCTCTGGCAGGAGGATTTCCAGGACAGATGGGTAATCTCCACGGTAACCTTAGGGTACAAGCTGGAGTTTCAGGAGTTCCCTTCTCCCCGTTTCCTCAGGTCAAGTGTCCCCAGAGATCCAGAGAAGAGGCAGTCGCTCCTTCTAGCGTTAGAGCGACTTTTGTCGCAGGAGGTCATTGTGGTAGTTCCCGCAAAGGATCAAGGATTGGGCTTCTATTCCAACCTTTTTACAGTCCAAAAACCAAATGGGGATGTCAGGCCCATTCTGGATTTAAGGGATCTGAACCGATTCCTAAGGATTCAATCCTTCCGCATGGAATCAATTCGGACAGTAGTCTCCACCCTGCAGGAAGAGAATTTCTG
The DNA here is from genome assembly GCF_042186555.1 of Aquarana catesbeiana. Classification (NCBI taxonomy): domain Eukaryota; kingdom Metazoa; phylum Chordata; class Amphibia; order Anura; family Ranidae; genus Aquarana; species Aquarana catesbeiana. The sequence goes on along the minus strand of NC_133324.1, from coordinate 947,076,161 downwards.
GCATCAATAGACATCAGAGATGCATATCTGCATGTGCCCATTTTTCCTGCTCATCAGAAGTTTCTGCGCTTCGAGATAGGAAGGGGCCATTTCCAGTTTGTGGCTCTGCCTTTTGGGATAGCCACTGCACCTCGAGTGTTCACAAAGGTCTTGGCTCCTCCCCTGGCCAGATTAAGGGCTCAGGGTATAGCTGTCATAGCATACCTAGACGACCTGCTCCTGATAGACCGGTCGGTAGCCTCCTTGAACGGAAATTTGAGCACCACAGTCAGGTATCTGGAACACCTGGGTTGGATCCTCAACCTAGAAAAATCTTTCCTAAAACCAGTAAGAAAACTGGAGTATTTAGGTCTGATCATAGATACAAGCCAGGAGAAAATATTTCTACCTCAGGCAAAGATCACTGCTTTAAGAGAGCTGATTCTGGCAGTCAGGACCAAGAGGGGTCCTTCTGTCCGTCTTTGTATGAGACTACTAGGAAAGATGGTGTCTTCATTCGAAGCAGTTCCCTATGCTCAGTTTCATTCAAGAATGCTGCAACACAGTATTCTGTTGGCCTTAAACAAGACGGTTCAGGCATTAGACTTTCCGATGCACCTGTCGCATGCGGTGCGTCAGAGCCTCAATTTGTTGGCTCATACCCGAAAACCTGCAGAAGGGGAAATCCTTTCTACCAGTCACCTGGACGGTGGTAACAGATGCCAGTCTGTCAGGTTGGGGAGCAGTTCTGGAACAGTCTGCGGTCCAGGGGCTATGGTCCAAGACCGAGAGGACCTTACCCATCAACATTCTGGAGATCCGGGCGGTATACCTAGCCCTAAAGGCCTGGACTATCAGGCTACAGGGTTACCTGGTCAGGATCCAGTCCGACAATGCCACAGCAGTGGCTTATGTCAATCATCAGGGAGGAACCGGGAGCCGAGCTGCTCAAAAGGAGGTGAACCAGATCTTAGTCTGGGCAGAGATGAATGTGCCATGCATATCGGCAGTTTTCATTCCAGGGATAGAGAACTGGCAGGCGGACTATCTAAGTTACCAGCAGTTACTTCCAGGGGAATGGTCTCTGCATCCCGACGTCTTTTGGGCCATATGCCAAAGATGGGGTTCCAGATGTAGATCTCTTTGCATCCCGATTCAACAAAAAGATAGACAGATTTGTGGCAAGGACAAAAGATCCTCTTGCATGCAGGACGGATGCGTTGGTGATTCCGTGGCATCGGTTCTCACTGATTTATGCATTCCTACCTATTCTGCTACTGCCACGACTTCTTCGCAGGATCCGGCTGGAAAGGAAGTCGGTACTTCTGGTGGCCCCCGCTTGGCCCAGAAGGACATGGTATGCGGAAATAGTAAGGATGACGGTGGGTTCCCCCGTGGACACTACCAGTACGACCAGACCTGTTATCTCAGGGTCCAGTGTTCCATCCTACTTTACAAACGCTAAATTTGACGGTTTGGCTATTGAAACCCACGTTCTGAAGAGTCGTGGGCTTTCAGGTCCTGTGATATCTACCTTGATCAATGCAAGGAAGCCAGCTTCCAGAATGATTTATCATAGAGTCTGGAGAGCTTATATATCCTGGTGTGAATCCAGGGGTTGGCATCCCAGAAAGTATGTGATCGGTAGAATTCTTGACTTTCTACAATTAGGGTTAGAGATGAAGCTGGCTTTGAGTACCATCAAGGGCCAGGTCTCAGCCTTATCAGTATTTTTTCAACGGCCACTTGCTTCCCATTCTTTGGTCTGAAACTTTATGCAGGGGGTGACGCGCCTTAATCCTCTGGTTAAAGCGCCCCTAAACCCCTGGGACTTGAACTTGGTTCTGTCTGTGTTACAGAAACAGCCTTTTGAACCAATAGGTCAGATTCCTTTGGTCTTGCTGACAAGGAAGTTCATTTTTCTGGTAGCCATCTCTTCTGCTAGAAGAGTATCGGATTTAGCAGCCCTTTCTTGTAAAGAGCCTTATTTGATTGTACACAAGGATAGAGTGGTACTGCGCCCTCATCCTAGTTTTTTGCCAAAGGTGGTTTCAGATTTTCATCTAAACCAAGACATTGTTCTACCTTCCTTTTTTCCAGATCCCTGTTCTCCAGAAGAAAGATCACTACATTCTTTGGATGTGGTAAGAGCAGTTAAGGCCTATCTGGAAGCGACTGCTCAGATTCGCAAAATGGATGTTTTGTTTGTGCTGCCAGAGGGTCCCAGTTGAGGACAGGCGGCATCAAAAGCTACCATTTCTAAATGAATTCGACAATTGATCATTCAAGCTTACGGTTTGAAACAGAAGATTCCTCCATTTCAGATCAGGGCACATTCCACAAGGGCTATTGGTGCTTCTTGGGCAGTGCATCACCGGGCCTCGATGGCTCAGATCTGCAAGGCCGCAACCTGGTCTAAAACCTTCCTCGCCATTCCAGCAACCTTCGCAAGGAAAAGAAGTCCCAGATATCTCCTCATCCAACTGCACCACACTGCCCCATTCATTCCTATGGATGAGCCGGACTCATGGGAATCCTCCCGTAGAAACAATGAAGGTAGCACTCTTTGTGAATATATTCTACCCATATTTTAGTGTTTGATGGGAAGAGGTAAAAACTGTGTCAGAGTTTCTGTGTCCCATTGGGGGTGATATACTCACTTCCTGTTTCAGTTAAACTTGGGCAAACAGTGGGAGGGCCTTAACCCTTTTAGTGCCACCCCCCCCCCCCATACGTAGTACAGCAGGACCAGCCTGGTGGGTACCTCCAAGTAGAATGGAGGGAGATCAGTGAACGTTGATTTCGCTGGTCTCCTCTTCCTGTTAATGAACACGGAAGCAACATATAAAATGTCTCTTCCAGGTCCTGGTGTCACTTCACCCCCCCCCCCCCCCCGGCCAGTATAGCTAGGGGAAGAAGCTAATGGTGCATGATCTGTGCTCCATTAGCATCACTGGAGGGCAGCTGAGACATCAGGGGATTTTGTAGAATCCAACAGAACAGGAGATGAGAGGAAATCTTCCATTGGGGGCTCCTGTTGCAATAATACCTCAAGGGGATTTCCACCCACTGTGGAGAGACTTCCTCTGACTTCCCAATGTACACTATGTTACCAAAAGTATTGGGACACCTGCCTTTACATGTGCATGAACTTTAATGGCGTTTTAGTCTGTAGGGTTCAATATTGAGTTGGCCCACCGTTTGCAGCTATAACAGCTTCAACTCTTCTGGGAAGGCCGTCCACAAGGTTTAGGAGTGTGTCTATGGGAATGTTTGACCATTCTTCCAGAAGCGCATTTTGTGAGGTCAGGCACTGATGTTGGATGAGAAGGCTCTAATTCATCCCAAAGGTGTTCTATCGGGTTGAGGTCAGGACTCTGTGCAGGCCAGTCAAGTTCCTCCACCCCAATCTCCCTCATCCGTGTCTTTATGGACCTTGCGTTGTGCACTGGTCCAAACCATTTGGTGGAGGGGGGATTATGGTGTGGGGTTGTTCTTCAGGGATTGGGTTTGGCCCCTTTTCCAGTGAAGGGAACTCTTAAGGCGTCAGCATACCAAGACATTTTGGACAATTTCATGCTCCCAACTTTGTGGGAACAGTTTGGGGATGGCCCCTTCCTGTTCCAACATGACTGCGCACCAGTGCACAAAACAAGGTCCATAAAGACATGGATGAGCGAGTTTGGGGTGGAGGAACTTGACTGGCCTGCACAGAGTCCTGACCTCAACCCGATAGAACATCTTTGGGATGAATTAGAGCAGAGACTGCGAGCCAGGCCTTCTCATCCAACATCAGCGCCTGACCTCATAAATGCGCTTCTATGAAGAATGGTCAAACATTCCCATAGACACACTCCTAAACCTTGTGGACGGCCTTCCCAGAAGAGTTGAAGCTGTTATATCTGCAAAGGGTGGGCCAACTCAATATTGAACCCTACGGACTAAGACTGAGATGCCATTAAAGTTCATGTGCATGTAAAGGCAGGCGTCCCAAAACTTTTGGTAATATAGCGTACATTGGGAAGTCAGAGGAAGTCTCTCCATAGTGGGTGGAAATCCCCTTGAGGTATTATTGCAACAGGAGCCCCCAATGGAAGATTTCCTCTCATCTCCTGTTCTGTTGGATTCTACAAAATCCCCTGATGTCTCAGCTGCCCTCCAGTGATGCTAATGGAGCACAGATCATGCACCATTATCTTCTTCCCCTAGCTATACTGGCCGGGGGAAATATATATATTGCTTATATATTGCTATATATTGCTTCCGTGTTCATTAACAGGAAGAGGAGACCAGTAGACATGTGCGATTAGTTTTGTAAGAATTTCCGTAAATTCGTACATCCGGGAGGATCCGAAATAAGAATTGCTATGCTTCGAAAATTGTACGAAATTTAATTTTATGAATTTCGGATCCAAATTCCTAACGAACATTCGTAATTGTTACGAAACGAACCTAAAAGTTAAAAACCCCAGGAAGTCAGCACAGCACAGGGATGGTGGGAGCCCTTCATAATGATAAATTCATCATAACGAACATTTGTAATTGTTACAAAAATTTAACGAACCTAAAGAAAATTCGCATTTCGTGCGAAATTTCGGACACGAGTTACGAATTAATTCCAAAACGGAACAAAACCAAACAAATTTATTGACGGCGCGCATGTCTACTCCGTTCCCGAGTGTTTCCGAGCCTTTCTGAGGCCTTCCGAGTTCAGCCGAGCTGTCCCCGAGTATTTCCGAGGCTCTTTGGCGCCCCCCCACCTCTGACCACATGCGGTATTGCATGTAATAGAAGTCAATGTGGAACAAATTATCTTCGTTTCCATTGACTTCTATGGGGAAACTCGCTTTGATATGCGAGTGCTTTGGATTACAAGCATTCATCTGAAACGGATTCTGCTCGTAATCCAAGGTTCCACTGTGGATGAATGAGTGGATGAATGAAAGGTCCGCCTCCTCCACTCATAGAGCGGAGAAACTATAGTATGAATGGAGGAGGGCGGCTGCTTTCTTAGACAAGCTGGAATACAGAGGTCATTTGTTTTCGTAAAGAAGAACTAACCCTCTAAGCGGTTTCCACGGTAACAGATCTGAGGAATCCGTATCACTTACCTCACAGCAGTTACCTCATGAGTTCCCGCTTCACAGCTCCTCTCCTGGGATTGCCTGAGAGGAAACCTGCAGCTGGTCAATCACTAAGTGCCGGTTCACACAGGGGCGGCACGACTTGCAGGTCGCCTCACCGAGGCGACCTGCACACGACTTGCAAAACGACTTCTGTATAGAAGTCTATGCAGGTCACCTCAAGTCGCCCCCAAAGTAGTACAGGAACCTTTTTCTAAGTCGGAGCGACTTGCGTCGCTCCTATTAGAACGGTTCCATTGTACAGAACGGGAGGCGACCTGTCAGGCGGCTAGGTCGCCTGACAAGTCGCCCCTGTGTGAACCGGCACTAAGAGAGATCTGAGGAGGCCGTGTCACTCACCTCACAGCAGTTACCTCAGAAGTTCCCCACTCACAGCTCCTCTTCTGTGACTGGCTGTGCACACCTGCAGCTGGCCAATCACAGGAACAGGTCTGAGGAGACAATGTCACTCACCTCACAGCAGTTACCAGTTCACAGTCCCAATACTTTTGGTAATATAATGTACACTGAGAAGTCAGAGGAAGTTGTGTACATCTGCTGATAGCCAATCACAGGAAGAGATCTGAGGAGTCCGTGTCACTCACCTCACACTCACAGCAGTTACCGCAGAAGTTCCCCCACTCACAGCTCCTCTCCTGGGTTTGGCTGAGAGGAAACCTGTAGCTGGCCAATCACAGGAACAGATCTTAGGAGGCCGTGTCAATCACCACAGAGCAGTTACCTCAGAAGTTCTTGTGATTGGCTGTGCACACCTGCAGCTGGCCAATCACAGGAACAGGTCTGAGGAGACCATGTCACTCACCTCACAGCAGTTACCAATTAACAGCTCTTTTCCTGGGATTGGCTGAGAGGAAACCTGCAGCTGACCAATCACAGGAAGAGATCTGAGGAGGCCGTGTCACTCCCCTCACAGCAGCTACCTCAGGAGTTCCCGCTTCACAGCTCCTGCTCTGGGATTGGCTGAGAGGAAACCTGCAGCTGGCCAATCCCAGAGTGGCAGATTCTGGTCTCCACAAAGATGCCACCACACATATACTCTGTGCACTCTCTTCTGTACTGTATACACCTCCCGCCCGGGTTCACACACATGACAGACATCGCATGTGATTCGCACCCACGCTGCTGTGCCGATCACCTGCAATGTTTGTGCAATGTGAATTCAGTCATACAGTTGTATGGATGAACTCGCGTTGGATCCGCACAAAAAAAGGCGCTGAAACCTTCCCCCCCGTGCTGGAATCAGATTACATGGGTGCATAGCTGCCAACTGTCCCGAATTTCCCGGGAGATTCCCGGGACTTGGACTTCATTCCCGGATTTGTGGCGTCCCGGGAAATGTCCCGAAAAATTCGGTTCCGGTTTTTGAAACCGCCGCCGCCGCCGCTAGAGGTCGGCGGCCGGCGGAGACATTGTCTCCGCCGGCCGCCATTTTGTTGGAGTTCAGGAAGACGGCTGGGGGGGGGGGGCTAGACGAAGCTTCTGCGTCGCCGCCCCGCTCCGCCTCGGCCCGCCACGGCCCGCCCCGCCTCGGCCCGCCCCGCTCCGCCTACCCCCGCCTACCCCCCGCCCCGCTGCCAGTCTGATATGGAAAGGGGCGGGGGTTCTAGGTGGGGGGTGAGCGTGCGCACCGCTGTGGGACACGATGTGAGTGGGGGGGGCACTGGGGACACCTGATGTGAGTGGGGGGGCACTGGGGACACCTGATGTGAGTGGGGGGGGCACTGGGGGGGGCACAGGGGACACCTGATGTGAGGGGGGGAGGGCACTGGGGACACCTGATGTGAGTGGGCATGGGGGCACTGGGGACACCTGATGTGAGTGGGGGACACCTGATGTTACATAGTTAGCCAGGTTGAAAAAAGACACAAGTCCATCCAGTCCAACCATAAAATGATGTGAGGGGGGGACACCTGATGTGAGTGGGGGGGGCACTGGGGACACCTGATGTGAGTGGGGGGGGCACTGGGGACACCTGATGTGACACCTGATGTGAGGGGGGGGGCACTGGGGACACCTGATGTGAGTGGGGGGGGCACTGGGGACACCTGATGTGAGTGGGGGGGCACTGGGGACACCTGATGTGAGTGGGGGGGCCACTGGGGACACCTGATGTGAGTGGGGGGGGCACTGGGGACACCTGATGTGAGGGGGGGGCACTGGGGACACCTGATGTGAGTGGGGGGGGCACTGGGGACACCTGATGTGAGGGGGGGCACTGGGGACACCTGATGTGAGGGGGAGCTCCGCCGGGGACTCCTGATGTGAGGGGGGCTCCGCCGGGGACTCCTGATGTGAGGGGGGGCTCCGCCGGGGACTCCTGATGTGAGGGGGGCTCCGCCGGGGACTCCTGATGTGAGGGGGGGCTCCGCCGGGGACTCCTGATGTGAGGGGGGGCTCCGCCGGGGACTCCTGATGTGAGGGGGGGCTCCGCCGGGGACTCCTGGTGTGAGGGGGGCTCCGCCGGGGACACCTGATGTGAGGGGGGCTCCGCCGGGGACTCCTGATGTGAGGGGGGCTCCGCCGGGGACTTCTGATGTGAGGGGGGCTCCGCCGGGGACTCCTGGTGTGAGGGGGGGCTCCGCCGGGGACTCCTGATGTGAGGGGGGGCTCCGCCGGGGACTCCTGATGTGAGGGGGGGCTCCGCCGGGGACACCTGATGTGAGGGGGGCTCCGCCGGGGACACCTGATGTGAGGGGGGCTCCGCCGGGGACTCCTGATGTGAGGGGGGCTCCGCCGGGGACTTCTGATGTGAGGGGGGCTCCGCCGGGGACTCCTGGTGTGAGGGGGGCTCCGCTGGGGGCACCTGATGCAAGGACGGACTCTGCTCGGACATCTGAAGCAAGGACGGACGGCTGGTGGCAGGCGACGTGGCTGGTGACACGCTCAGGGATCCCACTGATTCTGCATTATGGTGAGTTGAATGATTTCATTTTATATTACAATGTAATAATAGAAATAATGCGCTTCAATCATCCTGACACCATAACAATCATGGTGCCGGGATGATTGAAGCATTAACACCAGGTGTTTGGAGTATCTTTATCTGCTGATTGTTAAACTTTCTAGAATACACATATTTTTATTGTGTAGGATCTGGGGCTGCTGTCCCGTCATTTCCCTCTCTCTCCCCCTCTCTCCCCCTCTCCCCCCCTCTCCATCCCTCATTCATTTCAGACTCTAACCACACCCTCTAGAGCCACGCCCATTTAAGCCACGCCCACAATTTCGCGTAAACCACGCCCATTTTTCGGCTTCGCGCGACGCACTTGTCTATTTTTGCTAGGCCACGCCTGCTGGTGAATGCCCCGCCCCCTAATTATTGGACAGCTCCGCCTACAGCCACAAAAGTGTCCCACATTTTTTTTTTACAATGTTGGCAACTATGTGGGTGTTCTCACCAAATGTGATCCGATTCCTGTCCAAACCCACAATCCGCACTGCAATCTATGAACTGATCTGGGGGTGTCATTAACTTTGTATTGACACCCACAGCGATTCGCAGAGGGCGGTGTGAGCTGCCTGCGGGAGAGATGCGGGAACCGGCACTGGAATGGTGCTGATTCCCGCATTGCATATGTGTGAACCCGGGCTCAGCCATGGTAAATGGATAATTCAGCCAGGTCCCCACATGACTCTGTTTTCCTACATCTAAGCCATCGTTCACATTGGAGCGACTTGTCATGCGATTTGAGAGGTCAAAACTACATTACAAGTCACATCCTATTGCCAGCAATCACACTGGCAATAGCGACGCTGCGGTGCCGCATCAATTTGAAAAAGTAGTACATGCACTACCTTTGGCGATTTTGGGTGCGACTTGAATAGAGATCTGTGTGTGAAGCTGCACAGATGTCTTCAAAGACGCACTGACAAATTGTGCGATTTCAGATGCAGTTGCACGATTTCAAAGCCGCAGTCAATGTGAACGAGTGCAAATGGAGATTTTTTTTAGGTCTTGGTTACACCAATGGCAGTCTCTACCGTCCCACAATGGATCACTTTTCAGAGGGTGGCAGAGCAATGGCTCCTACGCATTCAGGATCTGAACCTGCCACCCCTGAATGCTATTTTAGTTTTATTATTTTTTTTGACAGGAGGGGTATTTTCATATAATTAGCGTGCAGCAACAGCGAGCCAAGCGTTCGGCTCATGGTCATAGCGCGGCCCTGTTGACTTTAATCACTTCAGCCCCGGAAGAATTTACCCCCTTCCTGACCAGGCCATTTTATGCGATACGGCACTGCGTCGCTTTAACTGACAATTGCGCGGTCGTGGGATGCTGAACCCAAACAAAATTGACTTAATTTTTTTCCCACAAATTTCTTTCTGTTGGTGTTATTCGATCACCTCGGTTTTTATTTTTGTGCTATAAACAAAAGAAGAGCGTCAATTTAAAAAAAAACGCAATATTTTTAACTATTTGCTATAGTAAATATCCCAAATTTATAAAAGCAAAAACAAAGTTCTTCATCAGTTTAGGCCGATATGTATTCTTCTACATATTTTTGTTAAAAAAAAAATTGCAATAAGCGTATGTTGATTGGTTTGCACAAAAGTTATAGGGGTTGATTTACTAAAGGGAAAAAGACTGTGCACTTTGCAAAGTTGCCCTCTGCAGGAGCAGTTCCTCCAGAGCTTAGTAAATGAGCAGAAGCTCTGCAGCTGTCCATCATCCAATCATGTGCAAGCAAAAATGCTGTTTTTTTATTTTCCTTGCACAGGATTGGGTACTCTTTGCAAAGTCAAGCCTTACCTCATTTACCAAGCTCTGGAGCAATTGCACCTGCAGAGGGCAACTGCCTCTGCAAAGTGCACAGTCTATTTGCCTTTAGTAAATCAACCACATAGTGTCTACAAAATAGGGGATAGATTTATGGCATTTTTATTTTTTACTAAATTTTTTTACTAGTAATGACGGTGATCTGCGATTTTTATCAGGATTTGCGGCGGGCAGATCAGATACTTTTGAGACTTTTTTGGGACCATTGACATTTATACGGCGATCAGTGCTATAAAGATGCACTGATTACTGTATAAATTACACTGGCAGGGAAGGGGTTAACACTAGGGGCACGATCAAGGGGTTAAATGTGTTCCCTAGGTGTGTGTTCTACCTGTGGGGGGATGGGACTGACTGGGGGAGGAAACTGATTGTTGTTCCTAAGCATTAGTCTCCACACCCCTGACAGAACGTAGATTTGTGTGTTTACACACAAATCCCCATTCTGGCTCTGTCAGGAGTGACGACGGGTGCCCGGTGGATATCGCGGCCGCCGTGGACACGGGCATCAGCTTCTTAGTGACTCGGCGCGTGTGCGCGCCCCCTATAGCCCTTGAAGCCCCCGTCGTACAGCAACGGCGATTTACACAGGGCAGCCATTCTGCTGCCGTCAAACGACGGGTAGTTGGCAAGCGGTTAATGAGCGAGTTAACAAGTGACGTCGCCTGTCAAACACAACAACCCCCTAGACGTCTGTGTAAATGAGGCCTTACACAGTCTCCATGGGAACAGATCTGAGGAGACAGCGTCACTCACCTCACAGCCACTGCGCACAGCTCACAGTTACCTCAGGAATTCACGCCTCCTAAGATCCTTCCGGAATCAATGAGAAAACCCCAAACTCTACATGACATTGTATAACAGATGTAGTATACCAGACTACCGGATCCCATTATTACTCCACCATACAGTATCCTTAATTACCCCATTAACATGAGACCACACCAATCTTTGGAGTAAAACATGGCCGTAGCAGCCTCCTTTACTAATCAAAGTATTTTAACTTTTAACATAACCGTAAAAAACACCTGTCATTAAGCATATCTCTTGCCTAGCGTTGGTCTTTGCTGGACACCCCTACCTATTATCAGATTCCACTGGCACTGTGGTCCCTTTAACAATGTTGATAGGCCTCTCGCTGACATGCTGGCTCTGAGACAACCCACTGACCACAGTGCACCCGTTAATCACTTCCAGTTAAACCCCTGTTAACTGGAATACCACCATCAGGACCCATACCACCGATGGGTCCCGAACTCATCCTTCTGAAGTGTCTTCCTTCTCCCGCAAGGACCAACACCCACCATAGCACCCAACAGGGTAAAACCTTACCCTTGGGTGCCCCTCCACACCCTCAACGCTCTCTGGATGCCATCCTGCAGCCCGAGACCCCACATATCTATCCCCATATCATTCAGGTGTACCCCATCTCCTCTCAGGTACCTCCAGGTATCCACCTCCAATTCCCAATGCCAAATGGCCAAGCCCCCATTCCTAACAACAAAACGGCTGACTTCCCGGTTAACCTTTTTCCGAGCCTAATTAATTCGGTCAACCGACCTAGTTAGCCTCTAATTAGTCCGAGCAATCATGTCAGACCAAACGATCACCATATTGGGGAAGGCCATGCAGAGAAGCAAGAGATCAAATCTGATGTCTCTTGATATGTCCAGCATTGACCTTACCCCTAAATCGTTGCCACCTACGTGCAGAACTAAAACATCCGGTGGCCTGTCCCAACACGCAAATTTGTGCACTTCAGGAACCACTCTACTCCATAGCAGTTCTGGTACCCCCAACCACCGTATACATGCCTCCCATCTGGAAATGCCCAACTGTCTCCCTTCCGGCCTAACATAACCATGTTTTGTCCCCCAAAACACATATGAATAGCCCAGTATCCAGACTAATCTCTGCCTTCCATCTGAAAGAGAAGAAAACAAACTCCAAATAACCACAACTCATCATCACACTGGCACAAAAACCCCAATGTCTGCCCCCTTTTGGCTCAATCTACCAATAATTGGGGCCTGACATAACCCACCTGCCGATGCGTTTTATTGCACCATCCCTTAAACCACCCCTCGCCGCCTCCGTAGCCGCCCCTATTATTTTCGGAACACTGCGATAAATTGGAATCATGACAAGGGGGACCCATCGGAGTGTATAAGAAAAGTCCCTACAATCCCCGGGCATATAGCCAAAAATTTCTTCACCTCCTCCACCGGACACAACGGGGACCCCGGCAAAGAAAAATTCTGTACCTTCCTACCCTTACCCCCTTGATCCGTCTTCGATCGCCGGACAATGAGGGACACCTCCTCCTCAGTGCAGCATACCTCCCAATCCAGCATGCCCCCATGAACAGTTTTAGATGGGCTAACCAGCTCCCCAATCCTTAACACCCCAAAAAACGCAACATAAAGGCCTCCCTAAATAACACTGCTTCGTAGGCTAATAAACATAAACCCCCCAATTGAACCATCAACTTCTGTAAAAGCTCAAAAGACACCAGGCGCCTGGCGTCCCTGTGTTTCTGAGAGCGCCTGTACCCCTTTAATGCTTGCTTCACCCAGAAATCTTGGGTGAAGTCTTGACACCCTGTTAACTTAAATAAGCATGCCAATCCGGCTAACTTCTTATCCCGCACCGAAACTGACACCCCGTTTTCAAGGTTCCCGGACACAAAATAGAGAACCAGAAGGCGAGGCACTATTTTAGTGCTATAGCGCCTGTAAAGCACCTCAGTGTGAAAGGGGTCTTAAGTGCACCACCGCTTCTTAAAGTGACCCAAATGGCAGAAGAACAACATCAAGGACTTCCCCTCCAGCAAATCCATCCTGCAAGTTCCTTTTGATCCATTCTCTCCTTTCTTTTATTTTTACAGACAGTACACATCCAGTCGGTCTAGGCCTAGCATAGTCATTATTAATAACCACTTGCCTACTGGGTACTTTTGCCCCCTTCCAGCCCAGACCAATTTTCAGCTGTCAGCCTTGTCGCACCTTGAATGGCAATTGCTCTGTCATGCAACACTGTTCCCATATGAAATTTTTATAATTTTTTTAACCCCTTCCCGCCGACCGTACGCACATCTGCGTACTCGGCTTTCGGGGGTTATACCGGGATGGTGCACGCAGCTGTAGGCATCATCCCAGGACCGTTGTTTCGAGCGGTGATCGGCTATCCGTATATAACAACCGATGCGCTAAAAGCCGCTCGGCTGTTATACCGGAGGAGCGGGAGGGACATCCCCCCCCTCCCGTCGCTCCTACCGGGCCTCCCGTGCGATCAGGAGGCCCGGTGTCCAATCGGCTGCCTCCGGCGGCTGTGGGCGGGCTGGAAAGAAGCTGTGGGCGGCTTCGTTCCAGCGTTCTCAATGTAAACGCGGAAGCGACGTCATGACGCCACTTCCCGTTTACTCGGCTGCCAATGGCGCCAAATTTAAAAAAATACACAGTATTCAGAATCACCGTTTTCAGCGATCTGAATACTTTGAAGCGCAGAGGAGGGATCGGAGGTCTTTTAGACCCCCGATCCCTCCATAAAGAGTACCTGTCACCACCTATTACTGTCACAAGGGATGTTTGCATTCCTTGTGACAGCAATAAAAGTAAAAAAAAAACATTTTTTTTTTAAACACAATTTTTAAGTATAAAAATAAATAAAATAAATATATAAAAAAAATTTTTTAAAGCGCCCCCGTCCCCGCGAGCTCGCGCAGCGAAGAAAACGCATACGGAAGTCGCGTACGCATATGTAAACGGTGTTCAAATCACACATGTGAGGTATCACCGCGATCATCAGAGCAAGAGCAATAATTCTAGCCCTAGATTTCCTCTGTAACTCTAACCTGGTAACCGTGAAAAAAAATTTAAAACGTCGCCTATGGAAATTCATAGCTACCATAGTTTGTCGCCATTCCACTAGTGCCTGCAATTATAAAGCATGACATGTTTGGTATCTATTTACTCGGCGTAACATCATCTTTCACATTATATAAAAAAATTGGAGTAACTTTACTGTTTGGATTTTTTAAAATTCGTGGAAGTGTCCCTTTTCCAAAAATTTGCGTTTAAAACACCGCTGCACAAATACCGTGTGATATAAAATATTGCAACAATCTCCATTTTATTCTCTAGATTCTCTGCTAAAAATATATATATAATGTTTGGGGGTTCTAAGTAATTTTCTAGCAAAAAATATGGATTTTAACTTGTAAACACCAAATTTCAAAAATAGGCTTAGTCATGAAAGGGTTAAACAGATAGAGCTTCCTTTTGGTGTTATTTAATCACCACTGGGTTGTTGTTTTTTTTGCTAAACAAATGAAAAAACACCAAAAACAAAAAAAAAGTTTTAACTTTTTCTTAGCTTCTGTTATAAAATGTTGCAAATAAGTAATTTTTCTTCTTCACTGATGTGTGCTAATGAGGCTGCACTGATGGACATTGATGAAGCTGCACTGATGGACATTGATGAGGCTGCACTGATGGACATTGATGAGGCTGCACTGATGAATATTGATGAGGCTGCACTGATGAACATTGATTAGGCTGCACTGGTGAACATTGATGAGGCTGCACTGATGAACATTGATGAGGCTGCACTGATGAACATTGATGAGGCTGCACTGATGAACATTGATGAGGCTGCACTGATGAACATTGATGAGGCGTGACTGATGAACATTGATGAGGTTGCACTGGTGGACATTGATGAGGCTGCACTGATGAACATTGATGAGGCTGCACTGATGGACATTGATGAGGCTGCACTGATGGACATTGATGAGGTTGCACTGATGGACACTGATGAGGTTGCACTGATGGACACTGATGAGGCTGCACTGATGGATATAGATGAGGTGGCACTGATAAACACTGATGAGGTTGTACTGATGGACAATGATGAGGCTGCACTGATGGACAATGATGAGGCTGCACTGATGGACAATGATGAGGCTGCACTGGTGGACATTGATGAGGCTGCACTGATGGACACTAATGAGGAGGCACTGGTGGACATCGATGAAGTGGCACTGATGGGCAATGAGGAGGCACTGGTGAGGCTGCACTGATAAGGCGGCACTGATGGGCACTGATTGGCACTAATGAGGCTGCAATGATAATCAGTGTACATGTCCCCTGTCACAGGAAAGCCGGTTGTCGACTTTCCTTTCCTCATACATTGACAGCGCCGAAGAAAAGAAATGGCAATAACCGGCATTTGTAGTCAAGTGTGAAATGCGATACTCCTAATAACCAAGGCCTGAGGTGTGCCTTGGCCTTACTGGTCAGTATGCCTGAAAAGAGGACATACCCTGAAAGTAGGAATATGAAACAAGTACTATGAGTATGAAGGTTGGAGGAAACGGGTGGGTGAGAACCCAGAAAAGCCGACAACACCGGCCCTGACAGAGGAGGAGGCTTAAATAGCCCTCTCAGACTCCTCCCACAATTACAGGCTAGCCTCTGGTCAGCCTTACACTTGTAGTCAGAGTCTTCAAGTGTGAAATGCGATACTCCTAATAACCAAGGCCTGAGGTGTGCCTTGGCCTGACTGGTCAGTATGCCTGAAAAGAGGGCAAAATAAACACCAAATTTAGGTGAAGAAGGGAAGGTAACAATCCATCGCGTGTAGTAGGCGGATAAGGCCCATGCACTATGGCAATAAGCATCTTCAAACATGGAGAACCATGTTAGACACAGATCACTGATCCTACCTGATTCAATCGGGTCGTGCTTCAGCCTGAAACCTGACAACCGAGTCTGAATCCTGAACCGAGGAAGGAGGGCCAGACTCCATCCCAGGCAAATGACTCCCATGGCATGATACAGTCATACCCAAAGTGACTGAAGCCCCCCCTACCTGGAACAGGCTGGGGATTGGAAAAAATGACTGGACTGACGTCCCTGAGCAGTTCTCCAGGCAACATCCTAGACAAGAGATCAGAGCCAAGAGTGGAATGCAAAATCATGACGACGTTTGCCCAAACCTACCACTTAAGGACCGTCAAGGGGACGTGGCTCAGCACACACACTGAGAGAGACTATAAATCCCTGGGCGGTAACCAGGGCCTCTGCAACAGGACGTCAACTGAAAGAAAATTGACGACTGCTTCCAACCCAAGGGTGAGCGCAGTGGTGAAACGACATCTGCACCAATCAACTAACCCTAACAACGGGCAGGACTGATGGAAGTGAGTGCAAGCATGGTTGATGTCAGTATGGATGCCAATACAGCCCAACCTGAGAACACAAACTACAGAAATGAGAGACAACCAGACATGAGAACAACAACGCCCCTCTGTGCCTACCTAAGTATGAGAACATGACCAGAAATGTCAAGTCCACTGCGCGTAAATGAACCTGATGACGGACCCCCCCACCATTGTGTAAGTGGCAAGTGAGCCCGAGTGACCTGCAGCGCAGAGACAGGTAATTAAACTGAAAACTCAGGGCTGGTGTACCCACAGACCGTGGTGGGTGGTCGTACAGGTGTGGTGAATGAACGTGCATTGTATGACATATGGTATACGGGCGAGAAGATTGTGGTCAACAATCATTAACAAACAAAACCTCAGCCCGTATGGATCTGTAGACGTGACAGATCCCGACATGTGAGCCCTAGCTAACTGACCCAGGTAGAAACATGAACAAAGATACGATGACACATGACAAACAACGAAGATGAAAACAGCTACCCGGAGTATATGCCGTGGCTGAACAACTACGCCCCTCTGAGAAACGCTGAGGCTTAAACGCTATGACAGAAATGCTGGGACTGAACGCTGCGGCAGAAACGCTATGAAATAAATCCTGGGGCAGAAACGCAAGGACAGCAATGCTATGACAGAAAACGCTATGGCAGAAATGCTGATACTGAATGCTGAGTCAGAAACGTAATGACAGAAATCCTGGGCAGAAATGCTGAGAATGAAACGCTGAGGCAGAAATGCCATGATAGAAATCCTGGGGCAGAAACGCTATGACAGAACGCTGAGACTGGAACGCTGAGGCAGAAATGCAATGACAAAAATCCTGGGGCAGAAACGCTGAGGCAGAAATGCCATGACAGAAATCCTGGGGCAGAAATGCTATGACAGAATGCTGAGACTGGAATGCTGAGGCAGAAATGCAATGACAAAAATCCTGGGGCAGTAACGCTGAGGCAGAAATGCCATGACAGAAATCCTGGGGCAGAAACACTATGACAGAACGCTGAGACTGAACGCTGAAGCAGAAATGCAATGACAAAAATCCTGGGGCAGAAACGCTATGACAGAAATGCTGAGACTGAACGCCGAGCCAGAAATGCTGACTAAACGCCGAGACAGAAATGCTGGGGCAGAACACTATGGCAGAAATGCTATGACAGAAAAACGTCATGACAGAAATGGTTGTAACATGACAAAATGTGGAAAATTTCAAGGGTATGAATACTTTTTCAGGGCACTGTATATACAGTATATATATATATATATATATATATATATATATCTATAGATATATAGATATATATCTATAGATAGATATATATCAAAAAGAGATAATAATAACAAAAAAGTACACAAGTCCAACTCAGGTGCCTATAATTATTATAGCAGCGCTACTGTCATAAAGTTTATGATCACCTTTCATGTGTATATCACACACAAGGAATAAGCAGCTGACAGATGGTGTAGAAAGTCCCAGAAACCTCAGATAGTGATCTTGCTATGTTACCAAATTAAACATCCCATACCAAAGTCGTCCATGCATCACACTCCCCTTCGGGGTTTCACACTCACCAGAGGGATGGATATATCAGGCATAGGTAAGTAAACCACAGCTATACTCAGCGTCACGGCAGGTGTCACAGCATATCATAAGATCTCCACTGGTTCTCGGGCAGAAAAAAGCTCCAATAGCGTAATTCCGTTTTCTCTCTCAATTTATTAATTAAAAGTTTTCCACACAAAGTCATCCGTCAAACAGCCTCAAACTATTTAGGCAAATAGACGAGCATTCCTCACAACCCAGGAAATGGTGCAACTCACGCTCTATGGGAAGCATAGTGGAACGCACTCGTCACGTCCGGTCGTCGTAAGATCACGCCCTGTGTACTTTTTTATTATTATTATCTCTTTTTGATGATTTATGCGTATGCATTTTAAGCGGCAGCTGTTTTATCAGTGGCATACAGTGCTGACATCTTATTGTGGCAACTGTGGAAGCTCTATACATTTTATGAAACCTGATATATCTATAGCGCTGAGATAGTGGAAGGAGGCCTAGTATTCACTGTAGATATTTTATATATATATATATATATATATACACAGTGGGGGCGGAAAGTATTCAGACCCCCTTAAATTTTTCACTCTTTGTTATATTGCAGCCATTTGCTAAAATAATTTTTTTTCCTCAATAATGTACACACAGCACAACAGGTCCATTGAGATGCATGGGGAGCATTTTATGAGCGTTTTATGAGCGTTATTTTTAGCGCTAAAACGCTGCAAAAACGCCTTGGTGTGAAAGGGGTCAGACCGAATTGTGGCAAGGCACAGATCTGGCCAAGGTTCCAAAAAAAATTCTGCTGCAATTAAGGTTCCTAAGAGCACAGTGGCCTCCATAATCCTTAAATGGAAGATGTTTGGAATGACCAGAACCCTTCCTAGAGCTGGTCATCTGGCCAAACTGAGCTATCGGGGGAGAAGAGCCTTGGTGAGAGAGGTAAAGAAGAACCCAAAAATTACTGTGGCTGAGCTCCAGAGATGCAGCCGGGAGATGGGAGAAAGTTGTAGAAAGTCAACCATCACTGCAGCCCTTCACCAGTCGGGGCTTTATGGCAGAGTGGCCCAACGGAAGCCTCTCGTCAGTGCAAGACACATGAAAGCCTGCATGGAGTTTGCTAAAAAACACCTGAAGGACTCCAAGATGGTGAAAAATAAGATTCTCTGGTCTGATGAGACCAAGATAGAACTTTTTGGCCTTAATTCTAAGCGGTATGTGTGGAGAAAACCAGACACTGCTCATCACCTGTCCAATACAGTCCCAACAGTGAAGCATGGTTTTGGCAGCATCATACTGTGGGGGTGTTTTTCAGCTGCAGGGACAGGACGACTGGTTGCAATCGAGGGAAAAATGAATGCGGCCAAGTACAGGGATATCCTGGATGGAAATATTCTCCAGAGTGCTCATGACCTCAGACTGGGCTGAAGGTTTATCTTCCAACAAGACAATGACCCTAAGCACACAGCTAAAATAACGAAGAAATGGCTTCACAACAACTCCGTGACTGTTCTTGAATGGCCCAGCTAGAGCCCAGACTTAAACCCAATTGAGCATCTCTGGAGAGACCTAAAAATGGCTGTCCACCAATGTTTACCATCCAACCTGACAGAACTGGAGAGGATCTGCAAGGAGGAATGGCAGAGGATCCCCAAATCTAGGTGTGAAAAACTTGTTGCATCTTTCTCAAAAAGACTCATGGCTGTATTAGATCAAAAGGGTGCTTCTATTAAATACTGAGCAAAGGGTGTGAATACTTAGGACCATGTGATATTTAAGTTTTTCTTTTTTAATAAATCTGCAAAAATGTCAACAATTCTGTGTTTTTCTGTCAATATGGGGTGCTTGTGTTTACATTAATGAGGAAAAAAATGAACTTAAATTAGCAAATGGCCGCAATATAACAAAGAGTGAAAAATTTAAGGGGGTCTGAATACTTTCCGTCCCCACTGTATATATATATATATATATATATATATATATATATATATATATATATATATATATATATATATATATATATAATATCATTTGGGTACAGTATTGCATGAGTAATTGTCAGTCAAGATATCACAGCACTGCACTGAAAACTAGCTTATAATGAAAAGGTGCATATGGGCCGGTAATCAAGTGGTTGATGGAAGCTGCAAATTTAGAAATACTGAGAATGGCTTCTGAAATGACATCAACGCATTTAGTGTATAACATTTAAGTCAATGGTTTTATGTCTAGTTAGGGCTTGACTCTGCTCACGGGGACAAACGATGATGGAGCGGTGGCACATTATAGCCTACAAAATCCCAAATTGACAGGTTTGGTGTGAACTTTCCATGAGGACAGTAATCTCAGCAATCCCACAGACAACACAACCTCCACAATTGCTATGGGTCATTTACTACGTGAGCCTGGAGATAAATATGGACATTCCTCTACTCCCCCCAACACTTTCTGACCACAGCGGTGTCACCCATGATGTCACCAGCACACCCTGCTGCCCCCAGCATTGCTCACATATCTTTCCCCAATCATCTATTGTCTCTAGCTATACAAGTTTAACAGGCTGTACTCATTTCACGTTTTGTATCTGTGAATTTCATATCTATTTTATTCTGATGCTTATAATAGTGACTTAAAGAGATTCTTTCCGGTCTCTACACAAATAAAAATGCCATTTCCTTGTAAAACAAAAGGCAGTTTATACATCTTTCTGGCGGCCCGCATCTTCTACCTTCTAGCCCTGCAGCCTCTGTCAGCCTTTTTGGTTTTTGACACTTCTGAGGCCGCGTACACACGAGCAGACCTTTCGGCAACAAAAGTCCGACGGATTCGTACGTGATGACGTACGACCGGACTAAAATAAGGAAGTTGATAGCCAGTAGCCAATAGCTGCCCTAGCGTGGGTTTTCGTCCATCGGACTAGCATACAGACGAGCGGATTTTTCGACCGGACTCGAGTCCGTTGGAAAGATTTGAAGCATGTTTCAAATCTATAAGAAAAAAGCTGCGCTATATATTAATAATCAAAAAAATGTGACCTAAAAGATATTCATAAAATGAACATGGACAACTCATAATGTCACACCAATAGATGAATAATCACAAGTAAATTGTGCTGAATAAACATAAAAATGAATATATTGAATACAAAAATATATGAATAATAAATATATGATAGAGTCCCGTCCAATGGGCTATTTAGATAGAAACCCCACTGAAAGTGCAGTTCTTAGTGATTGTCCCAGTGATGATATCTTAGCCTTTTAAATGTTAGTGGCATACGTCCACAACACCATAGGAGATGTGGTAATGTGCGATAGAAAAGTTTCTACACCAGTAATCTCAATGCCGCTTACCAGCTTTTTAGATCTCTTGTTTAAGGAGATCGTGAGTGTCTGTGGCTCTTATCCCCCCAGCCATGGGTCTTCTAAAACTTGGATGGCTAGACGTCACTGGATTCTCTATGTGGGATGTCCTCTGTGGTGGTAGGTACACGCTATCTGCAGGACGGAGTGGGCGTGTTTCAAATCTAAAGTCCATCAGATTTTCGACTGGAAGTCCGCTGAAGGTCCGATGAAGCCCACAAACGTTCGGATTGTCCACCGGACTCTGTCTCTCGGACCAGTCTGGTTGAAAAGTCTGCTCGTGTGTACGCTGCATGAGAGTGTTGGAAGCCTGTCTTCCCCACTGCATGCTGGTACCTTGCTCTTACCCCCTATGTCACTAGAAGACTCAGCAGTGATGTAGAAATACAGCTCTAGGGAAAGCCTGTGTGAATGGGGTGACAACACACAAAAACAATTGTATGACAGGGGTGTTGTCACCCTATAACCCAAGTGCCTGAACAAGGACACTAATGGCAGGATCACCAGGAACTTGACAGGTGATCCCTAGAGGGGACAAACAGCAACAAACGTATGACAGATGTGCTAACCATTTTGCTGCATCAACCAAAGCAAAATACAATGTTTTTAGAGGCTTAAGTTCAGGTTTTAAGTTTGAATCTGTGCATAAATAGTCAAACAAGTGTAAGGCTGACCGCAGGTCAGGCTGTTTTTGTAGGCGGAGTCAGGCTGCATAAAGCCTGCCCTCCTTTGCCTCCTTCCCTTGTGGTCGTAGGCTCTCGTCGTAGGCGCGTGATTTCCGGGCGACTCTGACATCACTTCCGGGTTTCGGGTCGAAAAGGAGGTCGTGCGGTGCCTTGCTTCTCCTGGTTCTCGGCTTCTTCATTTGGCAGCGTTTGTCCAGAGGTTCTGGCATGCCAGGGGCGCAGGTAAGGGGAGTCACGTCTTCCCTACTTTGTCACCTCGCTCGGGGTTCAGTATGACATGTGGGGTGTGCGTGGCGGGGGGCGGTGTGTTGAGGGGTCATATGGGGTGATTGGTTCTGTCAGGGTGACATCAGATCCTTACTGAGGGCTCTGGAGCAGGCTGGAGGGGGGCTCTGGTGGATTAAGGGGCAGCTCAACAGGGACCCCCGCCCTGGGCTCAGCTCTGTGGCATCGTACCATTCTCATCAGCCGCAATTTTCTGGTATCCTGGGCATGTCGCCTCAAGTATTTCTAGTTTAAAGAAGGAAAAATTTATTTTTTAAAGAACCTCACGTTCCTGTTTGTTTCCTTCTATAGTGGTTTTCTACATTGCAGCAGGGTTCTCACGATTCTGTTTGGTGGTTCCCAGGCAGTTCAGGTATGTATTTCAGGTTTTAGTCTAGGTTTGATACTTTTCTCATGCATTAGGGACGACCACATCCTTCCACTGCTGGTTACCCATCACGTCTATGGGTTTTCTATAGATTGAGGTTTTGTAATTGGCTTGTTTGAATGACAAGTCTCCTCTTCTGTTCTCACGCAGCCTATCGTTTCTCATGCAATTTATGTTTTTCTCATGCAATTTATGCTTTTCTTGTGCGATTTACGCTTTTCTCGTGCAATTGATGTTTTCTCGCGTGATTTACGTTTTCTCATGCGATTTACATTTTCTCATGCGTTTTGCGTTTCTCATGCAATTTGTGGTTTCTCATGCGATTTACATTTTCTCATGCGATGTACGCTTCTCATGCGATTTTTGTTTCTCATACGATTTGTTTCTCGGGTGAATCACGTTCTCAGGCAATTTTAAATTTTTTCAGGCAATTTACGTTTTCATGCAGGCTGTATTGTTCTTGCAACCACGTTCTCATGCTGCCCACGTTTCTCACATAACTCACATTTTTAATTTACTCACGCTTTCATATAAGATTTCGTTCCTCATGCAGCTTGCGTTTCTCTGACAGCTCACGTTTCTTACACAAGTCATGTTCTTCTCCCGGTGTTGCTGTGAACCGTTTGTTTTATCTGCTTTAACTTTTACTGTTTTATGGTTCCATGGGTTTTGTGTCACATCTTCACGGTTAGTTTGGCATCTCCACTGAAATTACCTGTCACATTTTCAGGTTCACGCGGTTTGAGTTGATCGTTTCTAATTGGCTTGTGCAGCGGCAAGTCTCCTCATCCATATCACATACTTACACCTCAATTTTTCTCTTTTGTGTTACATGTTGTGTTACAATCCAACGCTGGCCTGACACGTTTTCAGGATACAAGGCCTGAGTTTACGTTTTTAATTTGCCTGTTACGCCGCAGGTTGCTCGGCCTGGTAGTTTCACAAACTGGCATATTCTGTCCTGTTTCTTACGTTGTTTTTATGGGGGGGTGGCCGTTGTTGACAGGTAAGTCATGGGGTCGGTTGTTATAGTTCTTTGTTATGTCAAGTTTATTCTTCGGTCATGTCGCAAGCAGTGGATATTGGGGATTTCACTTTCATCTTTCCTTCTTCGGCAAGGGGGTCGGAGCACGGTAGCTCACCCTCTCTCAGAACCTGGACTGTTCCAAGACTGATAGCAGAACTTCAGCGCAGGGGGATTTCATACCCGGCATCAGCCCGGAAAGCCCAGCTTTTTAGGTTACTGTTCCCTCGTACGTCGGATACAAGTGCGGAGCAAGTTACCCTATGGACTGTGGCTTCTTTCCTGACTCAAATCCACACTACCCTAAGTTCCCTGGCTACGTCCTGCCAATAGTTGCGTAATAGGGTGGAGGTTTTTGAGAGTCAGCGAAGTTCAGCTCCTGAAGCGGCTGCCAGCCCTGTGGCATTAGTAGATTCTGGGACCCCCTCGGTACCTGGGACGGTACTGGTAGGCCCAGGTAAAATCTTGTGTGCTCACCCTGTTACCCCAGCACATTTTATCCCGGGTATTATTAAGAAGGACATCCTGGAGGGGAAGGATGTTAACCTGACATCCCTGTTAATTGCTGCCCATGACGTTGCGGACAACAGGTCCTATGCTTGCGGGGATGTTTCAGTGGTGATGAAGACCAGTGATCACAGGCTTAGTCACAAGTTGTCCATCCCTGAGTTTGTCCTGGCCTTTAGTCTCTACAGAGACATTATTATCTTTTTCCGCTAAAGCTGCGGCTCATTTTGCTCAATTTCAAGTGGGGACGGTTTGGAGCAACATAGATACTGAACGCCGGGCTCAGGTCTCCGGTGTGTGCGACTTGTCAGTCGTCTACGCACACGGCATACTGGTGCCCCAATTCAGAGATTCCTGCACCTAGTACGTCCAGGGGGTCAGGTGTTGCACTCCCTTCCTCAGGCCATCCGGCACCCTTATATAAGTTAGGCCGTCCTATTCATTTTCTGGGAAAATCCCAGATTTGCAACAACTACAATCTTGGGGAATGCAATTACAGTCAATGCCTGTTGCTGCATATCTGTACCGGGTGTTTCAGGGCTCACCCCAAGTCGGCCTGTTCACTTAGGCAGAATAAAACTTCATGACTAAGCCGTATCAACGTGCCTTTTTTGCAGGAATGTTTAGCCGCCCACCCGTCACCTTCTTTGAGCATTTTTTTTGGTTAAGGGTTTCACTGAGGGATTCCACACGGGGTTTGTCTCCTTACCATCTGAAAGTTTTGAGTGTCAGAACCTTAGGTCATCTTCCATAGATACGGAACCGGTAGATTTGTTACTGCAGTCAGAAATTGAAAAGGGGTTTGTCATCGGGCCATTCACGTCACCACCTTTCCGGGTATGGAGGGTCAACCCCCTGGGGCTTGTTAGAGGGAAATTTTCCAATAAACTACGATTAATCTATGACTTGTCTGCCCCTCATTGTTCACATATTTCTAGCCTCAACTCTTTGATCCCTTCGGAAGAATTTTCTCTTAAATATGCTTCGGTGGATCAGGCGATTCATTCCATCATTGGGGTGGGCGTAGGCGCTTGGTTGTCCAAAGCAGATATTGCAGATGCTTTTAAGCTTCTGCCTATTCTACCATCTCTCTGGCAGTGGCATGGTATCAAATGGAAAGGTGTTTACTATTTCGCCACCAAGATTATGTTTGGGTCCAAAAGTAGCCCTTGGTTGTTCAACTCTTTTGCTCAGACTCTTAGCTGGATCCTCACGTACAGGGAGAATTGTCACAAGGTGATTCATTATTTAGATGATTTTCTCCTCATTTAAGGTTGTGATCAAGTCCCTCCGACCTTCTGAAACTTACTTCAGTTTTTTCTGCACTCAACATCCTGCTTGAAGTTAAAAAGATGGAGGGACCAGTTACCAGACAAATTTCCACAGACTCAGCAGCCACCAAAGGCTATGCAGCCATTTTTGGCTCACACTGTCTGGCAGGATCTTGGTCAGATGAGGTTTTGGCAATTCCACGGTTTACTGAGACATCGGCTTTGTTTGAAGTCTATCCCATAGTGGCAGCGGCTCAGGTGTGGCGGCATCTATGGGCAGGACAGACGGTGGTGCTTTCTACTGATAATCAAGATTATCAATAGTGGCAGATCCAGATCCTTGCTGATCACAAGATTTGTGCGCAGGCTCATTTGGTTATCCATTTTAAAGAAACAAGTCCCGGTATCTCTACTGGGATCAAAAGTGGCTACTTAGACAACAAATAGTCTAAACCTAGGTATGTATCTATAAAATTACAAAATGTATTATATCCATATTGGAACGTGCTACAAAAATCATTAATATGCACCTGTATTAGATGAAAACAGCTACACACTGCATGCTTCGCCGGGTGCTACCACAGGGGGTCACCCAAGCAAGCAAAATATAGTGAACACTTACATTTGGTTATCCCTTCATTTCAACTTTCACATCCATTGTAGGTTCATCAATGGCATAGATAGCAGCCGATGCTTTGTCCCCTTTGTCAGACGCCTGCGCCACGCCTTCTCCACAGTTCCAGCAATTGGTGATGAATTAGACTCTCATTGGGTTGATGCGGCAAATTTGATCAATAAATCTTTATCTTTGAATACCAGAAAGGCGTATGCCACAGCTTGGAGAGTCTTCCAGGCAAGATTTCCTAGCCTTGACAGTTATAACATCCAGTACCTACTTGCTTTTACCGCTTTTTGCCACTCTCAACTCAAACTGGCCCATAGTACCATCAGGATGTATCTGACTGGCATTCAACATTTCATGTTTTTAGAAGACCCCAATAGGCCCTCTATTTTTTCCGCCCACCCGATCAGGGCCAAAGGAATCCAGAAGTGTAGCCCTCCTGCCATGCTCAGTAGACTTCCCATAACTGGTCACATTTTTCGGGACATGTCTGATATTCTCACAAGATCTCCTTTTGGGTGGTTACCCAGCTTGGTGCTTAAGACAGCGATTTATCTGGCCATTTATGGTTTTCTGAGGCCAGGGGAATTTACACATTCTGGTACAGGGTCTCGCATACTTCTGGCCAATCAGTTGGTCAGGCACCCAGGCTATTTCTGTTTGCATTTACATGAATGCAGGACGCAGCAAACAGGAGGTAAATTGGAAATGAGGTTTTTGGAGACCGGGAAGACATGGTGCCCGGTTTCAGTTTTAGACCAGCTGGTCAGTGCTACGGCTGATAAACCCAGGGACAGGCCTCTGTTGCCTTTCCCTTGTGCTCCCCTTTCCGCAGCTCAATTCACTCTACATTGCCACACCCTTTTGGCTAGTCTGGGTCTGGACCCTAAGGCATACTCTGGTTATTCATTTAGGATAGGAGCGGCTTCTGCGGCTTCGCGCCAAGGGGTCCCTGCTCATATTATTAAGAAATTAGGCAGGTGGAGGTCAGCTTGTTTTTCCATTTTTGGAGATGTCGCAATCATTTGTCAATTTGGCTGATTGAATGTGATTTAGTGTGTAATAAACCTCTTGTTAAGCTTTCATCTTACTGTGTTATTTTTGCCCCCTTTTAGGCATACTGACCACGTGACCCCGTCAGGTCAATGTTCTCTGTTGTCTCTTTGTTTTTCCTACACTATCCACAGGTTGACTCCAAGTACAAGTGTAAGGCTGACCGCAGGTCAGCCTGTTTTTGTAGGCGGAGTCAGGCTGCATAAAGCCTGCCCTCCTTTGCCCCCTTCCCTTGTGGTCGTAGGCTCTCATATCCCACCCACCCATTCCCTTTTTCTTTTACTTTTCATTTCATGCTTTTCATTTCATTTCATTTCATACTTGGGTATGCCCCCTTTTAGGCATACTGACCACGTGACCCCGGCACACCTCAGGTCAATGTTCTCTGTTGTCTCTTTGTTTTTCCTACACTATCCACAGGTTGACTCCGAGTACAAACCAAAATCTTTGATAGTGTAGTTTGTAAAGTCTAGTATAGTGCAATTTGTAAAGTCCCCCATGGTTTAGTTTGTAAATCCCTCCATGGGCCAGCTTGTAAAGTCCTGCATGGGCCAGCTTGTAAAGTCCTGCATGGGCCAGCTTGTTAACTCCTCCATTGGTTAGCTTGTAAAGTCATCAATTGGGCAGCTTGTAAAGTCACCCATTGGGCAGCTTGTAAAGTCCTGCATGGGCCAGCTTGTAAAGTCCTGCATGGGCCAGCTTGTAAAGTCCTGCATGGGCCAGCTTGTAAAGTCCTGCATGGATCAGCTTGTAAAGTCCTGCATGGATCAGCTTGTAAAGTCCTGCATGGGAAAGCTTGTAAAGTCCTGCATGGGCCAGCTTGTAAACTCCTCAATGGGCCAGATTGAAAAGTCCTCCATTGGTCAGCTTGTAAAGTCCTAAATGGGTCAGCTTGTAAAGTTCTCCATGGGTCAACTTGTAAAGTCCCCCTTGGGCCAGCTTGTAAGGTCCTCCATCCAGCTTATAAAGTCCTTAATGGGCCAACTTGTAAGATCCCCCATGGGGCAGCTTGAAAAAGTCCTCCATGGGCCAGCATGTAAAGTTCTCCATTGGGCAGCCCCTCCAGGGGGGCAGCTTGTAAATTTCTCCATTGGGCAGCTCCTCCAGGGGGCAGCTTGTAAAGTCCTTGGAGGAGGGGGGCAGCTTGTAGAGTTCTTCATTAGGCAGATCTGATTTTACTGATTTTATTGGGGGGGGGGGGCTTCTGATGTGAAGGGAGGGATCATATGTGAAGGGGGGGCCTGATGTGAAATGGGATGTAAAGGGTGACCCCTCCTATGTAAGGGGGGCTTGTGATGTGATTAGGAGGCTTCTGATATAGAGGCTGGACTTTTGATGCGATGTAGGGCTTCTAATATGAAGGCTGGACTTCTGATATGAAGTTTTTTTATCTTGGAGGATGTTTATTCATTTACATTTTTTTTTTCATTCATTAAAAAAAAGAAAACATTTTGGCCTGCAAATATTATGTAAATCATGTGAAGTGGCCCCCATACTAAAAAGTTTGGAGAGCCCCTAGTCTAGAGAAAGCAGACTCCATTGCTCACATGGAGGTGGAGAGAGACTATAAGTAGGGAAGAAACAAGAACCTTCCTAGTGTGGCCTGGGCCTAACCAGTGTACCCAAGTATTAGGAGGAGTCAGCACACATGATTACCTAAAAGTTGATTATATTGTGAAATTTGAATGAACACAGAAATACAGCAGCTTACAGTAATGGAACTACATATGTTGCACTTCTTAAGGCAAAAAGGTAATAATGCTCATCAGAGAAAATACAGTCAGCGCAACCACATAAATATTAACAGCATATGAACTCCAAGTGAAAATTTCACATAACCCCGAAAAGATATTGTCATAAAACAGTGCAACGCAGTATCAGCAATGAATGATAAAAGGTCCAGGTAATATAAATAATCCAGAGCCCAAAAGCAGACTTTTATATAGGCAAGAATCCCTTGGGTGAAAGAACTTCTGGGACACCAAATCTTTGCGTGAATGAGCCCACCACCAGCACACAGATTGCTCGCTCACCTCAGTAGCCGGACCCCTGAACTGACAGGAAGGTCAATCGCATAGGTTCCCTATATCAAGGGATGAGAGATGACAGATGCAGGCAGGTCCGGGCTGTTCCAACATTCACAAATATGACCGGGTGCATATAAAAGATAAAAGGATCTAATGCCGCGTACACACGGTTGGATTTTCAGACGGGAGATGTTCAATGTGAGCTTGTTGTCGGACAAAATTCCACGCATGCTCGGAATCAAGCAGGAGGAGCCACACTGGCTATTGAACTTCCTTTTTCTCGGCTCATCGTACGTCTTGTACGTCACGTTCGGAATTTTGGGCCAGCGTCTGTGTGACCGTGTATATGCAAGACAAGTTTGAGCCAACATCCTTCTGACAAAAATCCACGGTTTTGTTGGCTGAAAGTCCGATCGTGTGTACACGGCATAAGTGCTCACTGTGTTTTAAAAAGAACGCTTCTATTGATAAAACACTTACAAGATCCACATCTTCATTCAGGCATGTAAATCATGTATACAGCAGCATGTGACTCCTCTTCTCGTACGCATTATGTCCTGCGGGACTGCGTCAGCAGGGAACAGGGAACCTGTGCAATTGACTTTCCTGTTAGTTCAGGGGTCCAGCTACTGAGGTGAACAAGCAATCTGTGTGCTGGTGGTGGGCTCATTCACCCGAAGATTTTGTGTCCCAGAAGTTCTTTCACCCAAGAAATTTTTGCCATGTGATAGTCTGCTTTTGGGCTCTGGATTATTTATATTACCTGGACTTTTTATCATTCATTGCTGATACTGCGCTGCACTGTTTTTATGACAATAATGCTTATCAGCAATGCACTTTTTCAACAATGATATAACATGAGCTTATAGACCATACAATGCCTGAGTCGCACTTCCCTTGGAGGAGGTATATGATTACTGGGTCAGTTTCAGTTCCAGGAATCTGGCTAAAGAGACACCCTAAAAGGGAAAACTTTCTCCTTCATCATGTACCTCTCCCTATTACTGCTCCTACTCTCTCTCCCTATCCAGTGGAACTCTGTCCCTAATATGTTCCCACAAATTAGCACGGACAAGCTATTTAAGCACTTCTGCGTCAAGACGGCTGCTCAAACCACCCAAAATGTTGGCATGCAGTAAGAGATGTTTTCTTCCCCAAGATGGTCACCTGGAGCTCAATAGCAGGTGACAATTTAGTCGTCAATGGTCTCCTTCCAGTCTGAAGAAAAGGCAAAATGCCACCTTCAGATCGGCAGATGTACTGCAGCCCAATACCTGCTTTGGTGCTGCCTACAAGTGCAGTTCTGCCTTGAACCTCAAGTGTGAGAACCTGTCAAAGAGCCATCCTAAAGATTCAGTATCCAGCCACTATATCCTAATGAAAATAAGGACCAGAAAGCCAGAGAGACTAGCAAGGAGACCAGAGACTTGGTGGAAAGGTGCAGGTATCCTGTACTCCCTTCATCCCCCTTCCCCGCTCTTCATGCACATGTGCAAGAAAACTTTCAAAACCCAAAGCAATGTGACTGGTGTCCATCATTCTAACCAACCTAAAGGCAAGAACTTCACCCTGAGAGGAACAGGCCTGGGACATTTATCACCAAGTACAATCATAATGTAGCTTTTCGGTTAAAGAGCTATATACCCTTTGAAATGTGACTGCTTGATAATAGTTCCACACTTAAAAAATGTTTTTGCTTGATGTACACTTTAAGGTTACATATATATATATATATATATATAGTTACATAGTAACATAGTGGGTGAGGTTGAAAAAAGACACAAGTCCATCAAGTCCAACCTATGTGTGTGATTATATGTCAGTATTACGTTGTATATCCTGTATGTTGTGGTCCTTCAGGTGCTTATCTAACAATAAGGTAGACTTGTCACTGTGTGTAGGCCACAAAGCTAACCTCTCACAGAGACACCAGAAACAAGAAACTAGGTCATTACAACTAAGCAGAAAACCACAGTAAGAAACAATTTCATATAAAATAGATTACAGGTCCATTAAGTAATGGATATGTCTGCATTGTCCATGGAGAGTAAGGATATTGTTTAGTGTCACTTTAAAGACCACCTCAACAATGCAATGCAGAGCACCTCTTATGCCGCGTACACATGATCGGACTTTACGGCATACTTGGTCCGGCGTACCGGATTTCGTCGGACAATTCGATCGTGTGTGGGCTCCAGCGGATTTTGTTTTCTCAAAAGTTTGACGGACTTAGATTTGAAACATGTTTCAAATCTATCTGACGGACTCGAGTCCGGTCAAAAAGTCCGCTCGTCTGTATGCTAGTCCGACGGACAAAAACCGACGCTAGGGCAGCTATTGGCTACTGGCTATGAACTTCCTTGTTTTAGTCCGGTCGTACATCATCACGTACGAATCCGTCGGACTTTGGTTGATCGTGTGTAGGCAAGTCCGTTCATTCGGAAAGTCCGTCGTAAAGTCTGTCGAAAAGTCCACCGGGCAAAGTATGTCGTAAAGTCGGTCGTGTGTACGCGGCATTAGAGGTGGTGTAGGTAATGGAAACCCTCTATATCGTTTAGTTTTGGGTGGAGCAGTGAGGGGGTTAGAACTTCTGTTAGGTTTTAATTGATGTCTGTTTTCCTGCCGACTAGATCGTCCTCCTTGTTTGTCGGGGTCACCATTGTCTCAGAGACAAAAAGTGATGGGAAATCCAAAATGTTATAGTTGTCACCAGACCAAGTGCGGTCATCTGCTCTGGTGAAAACTGTCCTACACTTCTTAGCACTTTTCTCTCACTTCCTGCTGTGTCTCCAGGACAGGAAGTGAAAGGAGATCTTCCCAGCGGGAAACACTTGCAGCAAAAAATAAAGTGAAAGGGGTTTAACCCTTTCTCTACTCTATCCAAAACAAAATACCATAAAAAGTATTGGCAATACATACAGTATAATAGGTTTGTGAGGTCCTCGTGAGATGTTAATTTTTTCTCTCCCCCTCTTCCTCTCTCTTTCTCCTTTTCTCTCTCTTCTTTTTCTCTCTCTCTTCCTCTGTCTCTCTCTTTCTCCTTTTCTCTCTTCCTCTCTTTCTCCTTTTCTCTCTTCCCCTGTCTCTCTCTTTCTCCTTTTCTCTCTCTTCCTCTCTCTTTCTCCTTTTCTCTCCCTTCCTCTCTCTCTTTCTCCTTTTCTCTCTCTTCCTCTCTCGCTCTCTCTTTCTCCTTTTCTCTCTCTTCCTTGATCTCCTTTACTCTCTCTTCCTCTCTTTCTCCTTTTCTTTCTCTTTCACTCTCTCTCTCTCTCTCTCTCTCTCTCTCTCTCTCTCTCTCTCTCTCTCTCTCTCTTCTTTTCTCTCCCTCCCCTCTACCTCTCTCTCTCTCTTCCTTGATCTCCTTTTCTCTCTCTTCCCCTCTCTCTCTTTCTCCTTTTCTCTCTCTTCCTTGATCTCCTTTTCTCTCTTCCTCTCTCTCTCTTCTTTTTCTCTCTCTTCCTCTGTCTCTCTCTTTCTCCTTTTCTCTCTCTTCCTCTCTCTTTCTCCTTTTCTCTCCCTTCCTCTCTCTCTCTCTCTTTCTCCTTTTCTCTCTCTTCCTCTCTCACTTTATCCTTTTCTCTCTCTTCCTTGGTCTCCTTTTCTCTCTTCCT